>NW_022196912.1:2894542-2932383 GCF_008632895.1 Mastomys coucha | reverse complement strand
AAATATCTAAAATAAAAAAAAAAAAAAGAAACAAGTTCTAAGACCCCAAAGCCTAGCTTGTTTTTTAATGCTAGTTTCTATTCTCACATTTCACCTAAACACCAATTATTATAGTAAATAATTACAGTTAGTTTGGAAAGATTTATGAAATAGTTACGTAAATAAATAAGGAAGGACATTTCATGGCTGAATTGAAAAGATTATCTTCTAGTCAAGGTTGGACCTATTTCACCCCTGTTGAATTTGCCTTTGGTATTTATCTCTGAATAATGATGCCAACTGATAGCTGAACACAAGGCACACCAGACCCTGACAGGTACACAGCTCAGTGAAGCTGTAACAGGGTGACAGCTACCATGACCCTGATCAGGGGTAAAGAACATATGGCAAATGGATGGATGCCCCAGCTGATCAGCTAGTGACTAAAAGACTTGAGCTTCGCCAAATCTTTCATAATTTCTAAAGTTTATACAAATTTAATCACTCCAACCTATCTATGTAAGCAGATTTCAAACTGCATTTTGGGCTTTCACTTGGCAAGATGATTGAGAGAAAAGGTGTACAAGCCTTGCCTTTGTATCCAGATCTGCTTTGATGCCCCTGGATCCTTAATCCTCAGGATGAATCCAAACTTCGCTTTCTGTTTTTTTTTTCTTTTTTTTTATTAGATATTTTCTTTATTTATAGGTCATATGATATCTCCTTCCCAGTTTCCCCTCCAAAAAATTTAAAAAATAAAATAAAATAAAAATAAAACAAAAACAAAAATGAAAACAAAACAAAACAGAAAACTCTGTTCCCTCCTCCCTCCCCCTGCTCACCAACCCACCCTCTCCTGCTTCCTGGACCTTGCATTCCCCTACACTGGGGCATAGAACCTTCACAGGGCCAAGGGCCTCTCCTCCCATTGATGACCGACTTGGCCATCCTCTGCTACATATGCTGCTGGAGCCATCAGTCCTACCATGTGTACTCTTTGGTTGGTGGTTTAGTCCCTGGGAGCTCTGAGGGTACTAGTTAGTTCATATTGTTGTTCGTCCTAAGGTGCTGCAAGCCCTTAAGCTTCTTGGGTCCTTTCTCCAGCTTCTTCCTTGGGGACCCTGTGCTCAGTCCAGTGGATGGCTGTGAGCCTCTATGCTAGTGTCTTTCCAACCACATCTTCCCGGCCATGAGTCATCCTGGCACAAGTATGTCACCTCCCACCTCAATTTCATAATGATTTCTGAATCCCTCTAGCCTACTCTCCAAATTTTATATTTGAAATATTGTGTTTGCTTCAAAGAACTACAAGTTCTATAAAATTAGAATGTTTGAGTTTTTGTCCCTTCTGTAAGCCTGCATAGTGTTAAAGTATATGACAATTCTTATAATACCTTCAGATAATTATTTGGCTATACTGTAGTTTCCTCTCCCCAAATTCTTTCATGTTCCCTGGATGCACACTCACTTTCAAATTTATGGTCTCTTCTTTAATAGTTGTTACACATACACATAGTCACACACAGGTATATATTCCTTTGTACATAACTATAATGTTTTAAATTAATATTTGAAGGCATCAGAAGATAGCACCTCCTTAAGTACTTGTCTCCTCCATGAACTTCTGTTCTCGCATGTTTTGCTATAATGAATCTCTGCTCTGCAAACTATAAGAAATCCATCTCATGCTCCCAGTCGCTTCTTGATCCAGGCTTGCTCTTATTGTCTTATATTCATTCTAAATCCTACTATGAATCCTTCTGGCTGGGGAGTTAGATCACTATAGCAACTGCAGTAGTTATTGCTTTTCTCCTCAGTGCAGTGAAAAGCAGAAGTGCTTCAACAGTGAGAATTAGATATGGAATCAAACCCCATGATAAAAATTGACAATGACTTTCTGCTATTTATTTGTAGAAATATACAACTCATCATTTGTGTAGAAACAATGAAATTAACAAAATTTCTAATACTGATCTTTTATTTAGAGTAGAAACAGGTCAGATTCTCCTTTAAGAGGTATGTGGTAATGAAACCAACAAAGATGAAGAAAATAGTGTATATAATGTTAACGACTTTCACTGGAACTAAGGCCAAATTATAACAGTTATTCCTGTTTTTCATTCTACTTTTATTTGTTACAAGGAAGTGTGATCTCCCAGGAGCAGGGTGAAACCTACCTTGGAAAAAAGTGATACAGAACGTTCCTGGTTTTGCTGTAATGATATCTGACTATGAGTGTTTTATTTTATTAGTGTTCAAAACTAAAGCAATATTCCATGTTGCCTCATGTTTGAAGAAAGAATTTGTATTTGATAACTAAGCTAAGGGATCACAGCATAATTTAATATCAAGATTAGTTAGCTGTTGAAACATTTTACACTATCAAAATAGAGAGTATAGAACAAGTAAGTAGCATTACATGACATATTTCTCACAAAAATGAAAGGTTCTCTTTAAGAATAATAATTTTCTTTAAGTGTTATATTTAAATATTTGAAATATATTGGGAAAAGCATCTAATTATGTTTGATACTACTAAAGAAAAAAATTACAGTAATATATTCATGGGCATGCCACTAAGTCTGTCCAAGGTTTATCATATCACATTATATTTTTGAATAAGATACATGTCTATAAAGCATGAAGGAGCAATTTCTTAATAGTTTCTTTCATGTGGTCATAAATATTTGACAGTAAATATTATGTTTACAGATTATATCAGATTATGGTCTCTGAAAAATGAGAACACCTTAGACTAAACCTGGTCTACTCCCATCAAATGTGTGATGATTGATTTGATATTCTGGGTGGATTTGTCTCTTAGGTCTATAGAATTAGAAAGCATAAGCTCATAGAAGCTGAAGGAAGATACTTGGTAAAACTGTCCACATTCATAGTATTTCTATTTTGCAAATGAGCTATCAAAATACAAAAAAGAACACTACCACAATTTATGAACACATACAATAGGTCTTCCTGCTTTGGCTTGACTAAACATTGAAATGTTCTACATTAATGTTCATATTATGTTTTCCTGTGGTATGGGAGCTTATGTATGTTGTACAAGTAGTCATTATTGAGCTTGCTTCTTTGTGATAACAAGAACTATTTTGATACATTGGGGTATCAGGAGAATAACAAAACGATTTGAGGAACTAGAATCTAGTAAAACAAAACAAAACAAAACCAAAACAAAGTTATTTGGAATATGAAAGATACATGTTTGGAAATACAGTTCAAGTGTGATCATGAGTACGGATGACTTCTGAACATTTTTAACTTATACCAGGTAGATCCCCCTCACAACAATCATTACCCAAGTGCTAGTCAAGTGGACAGTGAAATCCACAATATCACAGAGTTAAAGTGTACTCAGCTTCTCCAGAGCGTTGGAAGCCCGTGATGTGGAAAACTACATGATATTTCCTGATCTACCTTGATAACTCCAAAAATTCACAGTATCAGTATCACTATAATCCTGTGGTTTTACTGACTAGGACTATCATAAAAAAATACTTGAAATGCCTCCTTATGAAGAACAGTATCATGTTATTGTTATTCTGCATTCACAATCACAAAATGGATGTAACAAGCTAATTGTTATCAATTTCACCCCTCTAGACAATTCAGGTCTTCTTTAAGCATGATATGTCCCCTCCCCAGCCTTCTTCACATCTCTTTCAGTCTTCACATTTATTCTTGGGGAAAGGGAATTCCAATTATAAAATTAGTTCCCTAATTTTTGTTTTCTTCCTCCCAAGAAAAATTCAAACTACAACAGAATAAGAGAGCATTCTCTTCTGCTGCTCCTTATCAAGTCTAATGTAATAAGACAAGAATGAGGACACAGGTCTTAATACCTTATTACTGAAGACTTGAAGCAGGATCTGAGGCTTTGGATTGTGTTAGTACATGACTGTATTATATGGATCTTAATACATAATTTATTAATTCATAACATAATATTAATGAAGAGGTCTTTGTCATGAGTCTTTTGGTAAACTGAGGAGTGGTGTCCATGTTCCTAGTTTTCATCCATATCTAGTTCCTTATTTTGACACCATGCTTTTTATTTCAGAATGCAATGAATATTGGAGAAAACACCTTTAAGCAGAAAGATAAACTTACATTGTTTAAGTTTTTAAAGATATAAGAATTAACATACATGTAGTTCATCTATCTGAAGAAGAAAC
Source organism: Mastomys coucha (assembly GCF_008632895.1). Lineage (NCBI taxonomy): Eukaryota > Metazoa > Chordata > Mammalia > Rodentia > Muridae > Mastomys > Mastomys coucha. The sequence goes on along the minus strand of NW_022196912.1, from coordinate 2,928,211 downwards.
CAAATGTATTTTTTGAGTAACTAAAAGCACATTGATATATAGAAAGATTTTATTTATAAAAAAGTAAGCATTTCAAATCTGGTTATAATTATTTTTGTAAATTGAGATTAAAATTTTTATTCTAATTAACATATTCTGCTCATCCATTTCAAGCCCACCACTATAAAATAACTAGCAAACTACTTCTAGTTTCTCCAGGTAATGGTCACAGTTATGTTAGGCCTGTAGTTTAAGGAAGCAGATGTTTCAGGGTGATGGTCCCTGTGTATGCTTATTAACTAGGAGTCGCCATGTACAATACTTCTTAACTTTCTTGGCACTGTTCCTGTTTAAGTGGTCATGTTTTATGGTCTTCAATTATGAAATGTTATTGTAAGAAGTACTAAACAGAAATGTCTGGCTGTCTATAGGTCAAGGAAAAGGACTGGAAAGTACAAGGTATTTGGTGAAAGACACAGCTTTCTCCTTTTGAGAATAATACACATGTCAGCCAGTGTCCTTTTCAGGCAAATGAAATCCAAATGAAATTTCAGTCTCTGACATCTCTTATATATAGCCTCTTGGTGATGAAATTCTATACAATAGTCTGCTCATCAATGGACAGAGCATGGAAACAGAAAATAAACCGAGACAGTCAAACTAACAGAAGTTATGAACCAAATGGATTTAATAGAACATTTAATCTTAAAACAAATGAAGATACCTTCTCAGAACCTCTTAGTACCTTCTCCAAAACTGACCATATAATTGGTCACAAAACAGGTCTCAACACATTCAAGAAGACTAAAATAATCTCATGCATCCTGTCGGATCACCATGGTCAAAGGCTAGTCTTCAATAACAACAAAAACAAGAGAAAGCCTACATTCATATGGAAGGTGAACAATGCTCTACTGAATGATAACTTGGTCAAGAAATAAAGAAAGAAATTAATTTTTTAGAATTTAATGAAAATGAATGCAAAACATACCATAACTTAAGGGACATAATGAAAGCACTACTAAAAGGAAAACTCGTAGCTCTAAGTGCCCCCAAAAATAAACTGGAGAAAACATACACTAGCATCTTGACAGCACACCTAAAAGCTCTAGAACAAACAAGCAAACAAAAACCCAAAACAACAACAACAACAACAACAGAAAAGCAAATATACCCAAGAGGAGTAGACTGCAGGAAATAATCAAACTCAGGGCTGAAATCAATCAAGTAAAAACAAAAAGAACTGTTCAAGGAATCAATAAAACCAGGAACTGGTTCTTTGAGAAAATCAACAAGATAGATAAACCCTTAGGCAGACTAAACAGAAGATACAGAGGCAGTATCGAAATTAACGAAATCAGAAATGAAAATGGAGGCATAGCAACAGAAACCAAGGAAATTGAAAAAAAATCATCAGATCCTATTATAAAAGCCTATACTCAACAGAACTGGAAAATCTGGATGAAATGGACAATTTTCTAGATAGATACCAGGTGCCAAAGTTAAATCAGGATCAGACAAACTATCTAAAGAGTCCCATAATCCCTTAAAAAAATAGAAGCAGTAATTAAAAGTCTTCCAAACCAAAAAAAAAAAAAGAAAAGAAAAAAAAAGGCGCATGACCAAATGGGTTTAGTGCAGAATTCTATCATTCTATCAGACCCCTTCAAAGAAGGCCTAATACTAATACTCTAAACTGTACCACAAAATAGAAAGGGCAGGAACACAAACAATTCATTCTATGAAGCCACAATTATGCTTATGCCTAAATCACACAAAAACCCAACAAAGAAAGAGAACCAGACCAATTTACCTTATGAATATTGATGCAAATATATTCAATAAAATTCTTGCAAACCCAGTCCAAGAACACATCAAAATAACCATCCATCATGATAAAGTAGGCTTCTTCTCAGAGATGCAGGGATGATTAGATGTATCAAAATCCATCAATGTAATCCACTATATAAACAGACTCAAAGAAGAAAGCCATGGGATCATCACATTAGATGATGAGAAAGCATTTGACAAAATTCAACACTCCTTCATGCTAAAAGTCTTGGAAAGATCAGGAATTCAAGGGCTTTACCTAAACATAATAAAAGCAATATACAGCAAACCAATAGCCAACATCAAACTAAAAGGAGAGAAACCTGAAGCAATTCCACTAAAATCAGGGACTAGGCAAGGCTGCCTACTCTCTCCCTATCTATTTATTATATTACTCAAAGTCCTAGCCAGAGAAATTAGAAAACAAAAGGAGGTCAATGAGATACAAATTGGAGAGGAAGAAGTAAAAATATCACTATCTGCAGATGATATGATAGTATACTTAAGTGACCACCAGAGAACTCCTAAACTTCATAAGTAACTTCAGCAAAGTGGCTGGACATAAATTTAACTCAAACAAATCAGTACTCTTCCTTTACTCAGAGGATAAACCGGTAGAGAAAGAAATTAGGGAAACAATACTCTTCACAATAATCACAAAGAATATAAAATACATTGCTGTGACTCTAACCAAGGAAATGAAAGTTATCTATGACAAGAACTTCAAATTTCTGAAGAATGTAATTGAAGATCTCAGAAGATAGAAAGATCTCCCATGCTCATGGATTGGCAGGATTAATATAGTAAAAATGGCCACCTAGCCAAAAGCAATCTACAGATTCAATTCAATCCTCATCAAATTTACAACTCTATTCTTCATAGAATTAGAAAGAGCAATTCTCAAATTCATTTTGAATAATCAAAAACCCAGGATAGGGAAAAGTATCCTTAACAATAAAAGAACATCTGTGGAATACCATCCCCAACTTCAAGCTGTATTACAGAGCAAGAGTGATATAAACTTTATGGTATTGGTACAGAGACAGTCAGATAGATCAATAGAATAGGAGTAGAATTGAAGACCCAGAAATGAACTCATACACCTATAGTCACTTGATCTTTGACAAAGGAGCTAAAACCATCCAGTGAAAAAAGACAGCATTTTCAACAAATGGTGTTGGTTCAACACCATATGTAGGTCAACATATAGATGAATGCAAATTGATCCATTCTTATCTCCTTGTACAAAGCTCAAGTCCAAGTGGTATCAAGTCCACATAAAACCAGATACACTGAATCTAATAGAAGTGAAAGTGTGGAAGAGCCTGGAACACATGGGCACAGGGGAAAATTTCCTGAATAGAACACCAATGGCTTATAGTCTAATATCAACAATAAACAAATGGGACCTCATAAAATTTCAAAGCTTCTGTAAGGCAAAGTATACTGTCAAAAGAACAAAAAGTCAACCAAGAGATTGAGAAAAGTTATTTACCAATCTTACATTTGATTGAGGGCTAATATCTCAAGAAGTTAGACTCCAGAGAATCAAATAACCCTATAAAAATATAACAGAGCTAAACAAAGAATTCTTAACTGAGGAATACTGAATGGCTGAGAAGCACCTAAAGAAATGTTCAACATCCTTAGTCATCAGGAAAATGAAAATCTAAACAGCCCTGAGATTCTATCTCACACCATTCAGAATGGCTAAGAACAAAAACTCAGGTGACAGCAGATGCTGGCAAGGTTGTTGAGAAAGAGGAACACTCCTTCATTGCTGGTGAGATTGCAAGCTGGTACAACCACTCTGGAAATCAGTTCAGCAGTTCCTCAGAAAATTGGATTACCTGAGGTCACAGCTATACTTTTCCTGGGCATATACCAAAAAATGTTCCAACATGTAATGAGGACACATGCTCTACTATGTGCAGCAGCCATGTTTATAGTAGACAGAAGCTGGAAAGAACCCAAATGTCCCTCAACAGAGGAATGGATACAGAAAATGTGGTACATTTGCACAATGGAGTACTCCTCAGCTATTAAAAACAATGACTTCATGAAATTCCTAGGCAAATGGATGGAACTAGAAAATATCCTGAGTGAAGTAAGCAGTCACAAAAGAACACCCGTGGTATGCACTCAGTGATAAGTGGATATTAGCCAAAAAGCTCAGAATACCCAAGATAAAATTCACAGACCACATGAAGCTCAGGAAGAAGGAAGACTAAAGTGAGGATGCTTTGATCTTTCTCAAAATGGGAAACAAAATACTCAGGAAGAAATATGGAGATAAAATATAGAGTAGAGACCATCCAGAGACTGCCCCACCTGGGGATTAATCCCACAGTCACCAAACCCAGACACTATTGTGGATACCAACAAGTGCTTGCTCATAGGAGTTGTCTCCTGAGAATCTCTGCCAGAGGTTGACAAACACAGTGATGGATGCTTACATCCAACCATTGGACTGAGCACTGGGTTCCCAATGGAGGAGGTAGATAAAGATCTGATGGAGCTGAAAGGGTTTCCAACCCCATAGTTAGAACAACAATATTAATCAACCAGATCCCCTAGAGCTCCCAGCGAGTAAACCACCAACCAAAGTGTACACATGTACACGTCTCTAGTTTCACATGTAGCAGAGGATGGCCTTGTCCAGCATCAATGGGAGTAGACCCTTAGTCCTGTGAAGGCTTGATGCCCCAGTGCAGGGAACTGCCTGTGCATGGAGGCAGGAGTGGGTGGGTAGGGGAACATCCCTATAGAAGCAGGGAGAGGGGGATGTGATAGGGGGATTCCAGGGTCTGGGGAACTTGGAAAGGGGATAACATTTGAAATATAAATTAAATATGCAATAAAAAAGATTTTTAAAAAAGAGGCCTTGCTCATTACCCTATCCCAGCACCTAACTCCTGCAGGCACTCCCTGGGAATGCATAGGGCACTTCAGCTAGGGAAGCAGGTAGAGTAACTACCAATCTCCATTTTACTCTCCTCTCTTCCAAGTCTACCTGTCCTCCACAAGTCTCATTACTAGCTCTATGGCAGACTACCTGCTGCAGCCTTCCATTTAGATCAGGCAGGCTTACCACTCCAAATTTCCTTTTGCACATCCATTGCTATATCCCAGCTGCCAACTCCAAAAGGCATTTCCTGGGAAACCAGTTTCAATTCTGACTAGCTAAGCAGGTAGATTCACTGAACATCTTGACCTCTCCCTCCATTCTAGGAGGCCAAACCCCTAGTCTCATTCCCAGTGCTGTAGCAAACTACCTGCTGCAGCCCCAAAGACTCTCTGCTTTCCTCCTTCCTGTAGATTCTCTCAGCACTCCTCCTCCTAATCACATTTCAAATGTTGGTTTCCAATACCTAAAAAAACATTTTACCTGAAATTGTCAGTAGCCATACCTATCAAGATCCCACAAGAATTTTCTACCTGGCCAAACACAGCCACTACCCACTCCTAAGAACTAGAAAGAAAAACAGAAATCAAGGAAAAAACACCTACCCCCAAAAATACAGGACCATATATTAGCACATAGAGTTGTAATAATCTTCCCAAACCCAGATGCATAGACATCAGGAAAAAAAAATAAAACACAATCAATAATAAGCAGGACAATATGGCTCCACTAGACTTCAGCAAGAAAAAAGGAATGTATAAAATTTATAAAAACATAAGCAGTAGGAAGAAAGGAATGAAGCAATTCAAAACCTGAAAGTGTAAATAAATTTAATAAAGAAATCCCAAACTGAGAGAAATATGGAAAAATTTAGGGACTTGTACAAAAGCCTTAGAATACAAGCACAGAAAAGAAACTCTCAAGCACTGAAGACACTGGGAGAAGAAATGGAGACTTCAGTCAAAGAAAACGTTAAAGTAAAAAGATCCAGGCACAAAACACCTGGCAAATCTGGGACAACATGAAAAAACAAACCTAAGAATAATAGGAATGAAGGAAAGAGAAGAAACTCAGGTCAAATATAAAGTATTTTCTTTTTCTTTCTTTTTTTTCTTCCTTTTTTTGTGGGGGGCGGGGGCGGGTTCAAGACAGGGTTTCTTTGTATAGCCCTGACTGTCTTGGAACTCAGGCTGGCCTCGAAGTCAGAAATTCTTCTGCCTCTGCCTCCCAAGTACTGGGATTAAAGGCGTGCGCCAACACTGCCCGGCTAGAGAAAGTATTTTCAACAAAATCGTAAAAGAAACTTTCTTTAACCTAAAGAAGGAAAAGACCATGACGTTACAATAAAAATACAGAACACCAGACTGTACAAAATATTATATCATTAAAATATTAAACATATTAAAGCTACAAGAAAGAAAAAAATACTAAGAACACATAAAGCCAGATCTATTAGAATAACACCAACTGCTTGATATAAATGCTAAAATCCAGAAAGGATTGGATAGAAAATCTATGAATGCTAAGGGAACATGGATGTCAGTCCAGACCACTGTACCCAGCAAAACTTTCAGTCCCAAATAGATGAAGAAAAGAAGACATGTTATAAAAACTACATAAAAAGTTAAACAATATTTGTCTACAAACCCAGTCCTGTAAGTGAGCTAGAAGGAAAACTCTAACCTGAAGTGTAAGCCATTCCCAAGAAAACAAAAGGAATAAATAATCCCCTACAAGCAAATCAAAAGACAAGGAACATACACAAAGATACACACAGACACACACACACAGACACCCACAAACTCACATCCACAACCACCACCAAACCAATAATAATAACAATGAAATCATATTATTCATTGATATTTCTCAATGTTAAGAATGCTAATTGTTCAATAAAAATATAGAGACTAACAGAAATAATGTGGAAAAGGGATTCATCCTTCTGCTGCATGAAAAAAAGAAACCCATACCTTAACATCAAGGATAGACATCACTTCATGGTAAAAGAATAGAAGAGATTTCAAGAAAATGGACCAAAGAAACATGTTCATGTAGCCATTTCAATATCTGACAAAATAGACTTCACATGAAAGCTAATCAGAAGAGCTAATCAGGGAAGGGTACTAAATACTCATGAAAGCAAATAGCCACCAAGAGACCATGGCAATTCTTAACATCCATGAAGCAACAAGGATAGCCAAGTTCATAACACTACATAACACACTACAGCTTAAATCACATACTGACTTTCACACATTGATAGTGGGAGACAATCTGACTGTTGTCAATAGACAGGGAATCCAGACAAAATCTAAACAAAGAAATGTTGCAGCTAAACAAAATAATAAAGCTAACATATTTACAGAACATTTCACCCAAATACAAAAGAATATACCTTCTTCTCAGCACCTTATAGAACTTTCTCCCAATTTGACCATATTCTTAAACACAAAGAAAGTCTCAAGGAATACAAGAAAATTAAAATAGTATCCCACATCCTATCCGACCACTATGGATTAAAGCTGGATATCAATAACAATCGTAATAACAGAAAGCTTATGTACTCATGGAAACTGAATAACTTGCTATGTGATAAAACTGGACCAAGACAGCAATTAAGAAAGAAATTAAAGACTGTCTGAAATTGAATAAAGATGGGTACACAATATTCTCAGACATAAAAGACAAGATACATATGGTGTTAAGAGGCAAGTTAATAGGACTAAGTATCTTTATAAAAATTGGAGTGATCTTAGACTAGTAGCTTAATAACAAACTTGAAAGCTCTAAAACAAAAAGAAGAAATCACATGCAAAAGTAGTAAATGGCAAGAAATATTGAATCCCAAGGCTGGGAGCAATAAAATAAAAACAATAACAACAAAAATAAAACAAAGAATCAAGGAAACAATTGTTAGCTCTTTGAGAAAAATAAACAACATTGACAAACTCTTATCCAAAGTAACTAAAAGATGGAGAGAAGATGTAAATGAACTAAATTAGAGATGAAAATATGGATATCAACAGACATATAGGAAATCTAGAGAATCATAAAGGCATACTTTAAAACATGTATTCTACCAAATGCAAAATTTAAAAGCAATGAATAATTTTCTCAATACATGCTATTTACCAAAGTTACATCAAGATCAGATAAACAACTTAGATTAGAGAACAGAGAATTATAACCCCTAATGAAATAAAAGGAGTAATAAAAGCCTTTCAACCAAAAACAAACAAATAAACAAACAAACCAAAACAACAACAAAACATACCCTCAGGCTCCAGGACCAACCCAGAATTTTACCAGAGTTTGAGAGAAGGGATAATTTCCATAGTACTCAAATTAGTCCAGAAAAGAGAAAGAGAGGGAAAATTGACCAATTGGTTTTATGAGGTTACAGTTACCCTGATACCCATTGTTGGCAATGAAGGAGAATTACAGACCAATTCCCCTTATGAAGATAAGTGCAAAAATTCTCAATTAAATATTTACAAGACAAATAAAAAACACATCAAAAATATCCTCTACCATGATAAAATAAGATTCATTGCAATTCAACACATATAAATAAATAAATATAATCTACAAATAAACAAACTGAAAACCAAAACTATATGGTTACTAATGGTTATGCATTAGATGCATAAAAGGCCTTCCTTTGCCAAAGTCCAAAATCATTTCATAAAAAATAAAATAAAATAAAATAAAGCCCTAGATTGATTAGGAATTCAAAGGGCATAATGAAGGAAATATACAGCCCATAGCCAACATCAAGTTAAATAAAGAGAAACCTAAATAATTCCACTAAAATTAAGATCAAGACTTATCTCTTTCTCCAGACCTATTCAGTATAGTAGTTGACACCTTATCTAGAGCAATAAGGCAACTGAAAGAGATTAAGGGTTAAACAAATAGGGAAAGAAGAAGCCAAAAATATCTTTAATTGCAGGTGAAATTGTAGTATATTATATATAAGTAGCCCTAAATATTCCAACAGGAAATTTCTACTCAACAAAGTAGCTGGATACAAAATCAACACACACAAAACAGTAAACCTCTTATATTTAAATGGCAAATGGACTCAAAAAGAAATCAGGGAATCAAAAATTTTATAATTACCTCAAATATACATAATATCTTAGGTAACTCTAACCAAGCAAGTAAAAAACTTGTGTGATAAAAACTTTATAAGACTGAAGAACAAAAGTGAAGAGGGATTGAGAAGATGGAAAGATCTCCCATGCTCACACATTAGGGTGATTAAAAAGTAAAAATAGCCCAATAAAATTCTTCACAGATGTCCCCATTCTTAATAACTGAGTAGTATTCCATTGTGTAAATGAGCCACATTTCTGTATCCATACTTCTGTCGTGGGACAGAAGGTTCTAGGTTGTTTCCAGCTTCTGGCTATCATAAATAAGGCCACTATGAGCATAGTGGAACACATGCCCTGTGGCATAGTGGGGCATCTTTTGGGTATATTCCCAAGAGTGGTAGAGCTGGGTCTTCAGATAGATCTATTTTCAATTTTCTGAGGAACCTTCAGATTGACTTCCAGAGTGGTAATACCAGTTTGCAATCCCACCAGCAATAGAGGAGTGTTCTTCTTTCTCTACATCCTCTCCAACATGTGTTGTCACCTGAGGTTTTGATTTTAGCCATTCTGATTGGTGTAAGGTAGAATCTCAGGGTCGTTTTGATTTGCATTTCTCTGATCACTAAAGACTTTGAACATTTCTTTGGGTGCTTCTCAGCCATTAGAGATTCCTCAGTTGTGAAATCTTGCTTTGGTTCTATAACTCATTTTTTGATTGGGTTGTTCAGTTTTTTTGGAGGTTAGCTTCTTGAGTTCTTTATATATTTTGGATATTAGCCCTCTATCGGATGTGGGTTTAGTGAAGATTTTTTCCTAATCTGTAGGTTGCCTATTTGTCTTATGGACTATGTCCTTTGCCTTACAGAAGCTTTCCAGTTTCATGAGGTCCCATTTATCAATTCTTGATCTTAGAGCATGAGCCATTGAAGTTCTATTTAGGAAATTTCCTCCCTGTGCCAATGAGTTCAAGGCTTTTTACCACTTTGTTGTCAGCTATTAAAAACGACGACATCCTGAGTTTTGTAGGCAAATGGATGGAAGTAGAAAATATCCTCTTGAGTTAGGTAACTCAGACCTAAAAGAATGTGTATGGTATATACTCATTAATAAATGGATATTAGCCAAAAAAAAAAGTACAGAATGCCCAAGATACAGTCCACAGAACTCAAAAAGGTCAACAAGCTGAAGTGCCCAAGTGAGGACATTTCAGTCCCATTTGGGAGAGAGAAGAAAGCAATCACAAGTAGGGAGGGAGGGAGGGACCTTGGAGGGAAAGTGGATGGGGAAGGGGAATTGAGGGAAGAGAGGAACCTGATATGGTATTGGATGAAGAAAAAGGACTGAAGCTCTGAGGGCAAGCAGAAAGAATGGAAACAGACAATCTCAGGAAATAAGAGGTTGGACGAAACCTCCAAAATCCTGGAGTCCTGGAGGTAAGAGTCCTGGACTCTCAGGATTCAAAGGCAGGGAACTTAGATGAAATGCCGGACAGGAAGGAGAGGGAACTTATAGAGAGAGCCCACCTCCAGCAGTAAGACAGGGCAGCATGTGAGAGATGGGGTTGCTATACCACAGTCACATCTCTGATCCATAATTGTTCCTGTCTGAAAGAGTTACAGGCATGGAAATGGAGAGGAGCCTGAGGAAAAGAAGGTCCAGCGACAAGCCCAAAGTGGGATCCAGATCAAGGGAAGGTCCCAAGGCTATGAAGCGCTCACAAAAAGGTACCTAGTATGACCGCCCTCCAAAAGACCCAATAAACAACTGAGTCACATGCAGATATTTGCACCCAATCAATGGACAGAAGAAGCTGACCCCCCTGTTGAGTTAGGGAAGACTAAAAGAAGCCGAGGAGAAGGGTGTTCCTGTAGGAGGACCAGCAGTCACAATTAATTTGGACCCCTGAGATATCTCAAACACTGGACCACCAAACAGACAGCATATACCAGCTGATATGAGGCCCCCAACATACATAGAGGACTGCTGGGTCTGTGTTCATTCAGAGATGATGCACCTAACTCTAGAGAGACTGGAAGCCTCAAGAAGTTTAGAGGTCAGGTGGGGTGGGGGTGGGGACATCAACGTGGAGACAGGGGAGGAGGTCTGGAATGTGGAGCAGTCAGAGTGTGGATGGGGGTGAGGTGGGGAATGGAATATGCAGTGTAAAAAATAAATTAATTTAATAAACAATTCTTCACAGATTTTGAAAGGATAATTTTTAGCTTTATATCGGAAACACAAATTTCCACATACTATTTCATTAGATATACTACTGTACTATAGTAATAAAATTAATGTGTTATTGATATAAAACATACACTAATAAGTAGAATTAAATTGAAGACCCAGATATAAATTCATATACCTATGGATACCTGCTTTTCTATAAAGAAGCCAAAAATCCACACTGGAGAAAAAAAAAACCACAGTATCTTTAACAATGATTCTAGTTAAAAAGGATGGCAGCATGTATACAATTCAAATGGAACCATATTTATCACCCTTTGCAAAACTCAGCTGCAAATGGATCAGGTATCTCAACATAAAATGAGATGCACTTAATCTGATAGAAAAAAAAAGTTTGGAATAGTCTTGACCTCACTGGTGCAGAAAAAAGACTTTCTGAATAGAACGTCATAAGCACAGGCACTAAGATCAACAATTAATTACCATGACATAATGAAATTGAAAAGCTTCTGCATAGTATAGAATGAGATAATTCTAATAAAGTTGCAGCCTACAGAAGGCAATTCCATATACAATTTCATTAGCTATACTACTGAACTATAGCAATAAAAATAAAATGGTATTGATATAAAAACATGCAATGATCAATGGAATTATACTGAAGATCCAGACATAAATTCATATTCCCAGGGATACTTGATTTTTTATAAAGCCAAATTGTATACAGAAGGTGAAAACATTTTTTACCCACCATACATCACATAGAATGCTAATCCAAAATATATCAAGAAAACAAATAACCTAATTAAAATTACGGGGTACAGATCTAAACAGAACTCTCAAAGTAGGAAACACAAATGCCTGAGACACAACAGCAACAAAATGTTCAGAATCCTTAGCTATCAAGGAAATGTAAGTAAAAACTGTTTTGATATTTCCTATTACTTCCATCAGAATGGCTAAAACAAATAGAAAATATGAGATCTCATGGTGGTAAGGAAGTGGTCGCATGCCAAGACTGGAAATCACTGTGGTTGTTCCTCAGGTAGATGGCAATCTGGCCACCACAAGATCAGCTACACCCCTCTAGGACATTGTACTGAATAGGTTTAGGTCATCTTGGTCTAAACTAATGTCATCTGAGAATAGGAAGCCTCAATTAAGGAAATGTCTTCATATGGTATGGCAGTGTGTAGGCCTGTGGTGGTATTTTCTTAACTCATGATTGATAAATGGCCCATCACAGGTAGTGCGATTGTTGTGCTGATGGTTCTAGGTTCTATAAAAAAGGCTGAGTAAGCCATGAGTAGTAAGTCACTAAGCAGTACCTCTACATGGCCTCTGCATCTGCTCCTGCCTCCAGGTTTCTGCCCTGATTGAGTTCCTGTTCTGGATTCTTTCAATGATGTATTCCTATTTGGAATTGTTAGTCCTTTTAAAAATTGAAATAGTGTACTAATAATTTTTGCTATGTAATAATTCTGTGAATGTAAATGGAATAATTTATGTCATGATACCTACATGGTAATGTACAATATATAGCAAATTCCTAATATAGAGAGTCACCCACAAATCACTGTTCCAATTCACTGTTGTGGGATTAAATGATTTGACAAATGTCTGGGACTTGGGGTGAGTTCTGTTCCCACTTCACCTTAATGCAGTTCAATACTATGTTTTAAATTTATTGAACTTAGTGGATGTAACCTTCTATGGAATCTTGATTTCCATAAAGTACAGGCATTATCTAACTGTGACCATTCTGCTTGTTTTCAGCCAAGAAACTTGTGCATTTATAAAAGCTTCATTTGTTTGTTCCTACTTTAACCATAAAACGTACTATCTTCTAAATCTTCTGTCACCCTAAGTAATAAATAATAATAAATGAGAGAACTGGAGGCTCTACTTGGACTTTTAAAATGTTCCAGTAAAGGTGACCCTGAAAAATTATGATGGTGTACTATCAATTAGTTGACATTATCTAGAAAAATGAGGCTTAATGTTCCTCTGTTCTGTCTAGTTTTTTATCTCATAACTCTAGCTGAAATTCTTCATTGCAAATGCATATGGTGATATTCTGGACAGGCTTATGCTCAGTCTAGTCTGTCCTGAAATCTCAATGGCCACTTTAAATCTCTTGGCCACCAGTAGAGATAATGCACTCAGGTTGACAAATTACTTTAATATAACTCAGGGTGAAAAAAGTCAAGTCTCAGATTCCCAGGGTTGGGGGAATGCAAGCAAATTCAAAAACTTAAAACAAAACAGAAAGTGTCTTTGAAACCTCTTCTTTCTATCTGTGGATTTAAATTTGACACAAGATACTCATCATCCTAATTTAATTTTAACATTAGACTACTTAGAGGCTTCATCGTTCCTAAGCTTTTACCATCTATTGTGTCATTCTATTTTAATTAGAACCCTCTATAATATCATATTGCGTGATACTTTCAGATTGTTACAAAATTGAGTTTATATTCTGTAAGAACAAATGTACTATTCTAATAACTGCATGTACGTGGACATATATAAATTGTTTGTCTCAAATGAAAATTATTTATTTCATTGGCAAAGACATGAACTTTTGTCTTTTACATTTTATTTCTAGGAAATAAAAATAATTGAGGAAAATATATTTTAGTTAATGTTTAACCTAATTGGCAGTTGTAAGTAATAAAGTATAAGAGTTTGATGTGCTTTTCATTCACTGCTCCTGTTTAAGTAAATCTTAACTAATATGTTATATTCCAGAATGTAATCTACAACATTCCATACAGGTCTCAGTCTCTTTACATCTGGGGATTTTGTCACTCACATATTTGGTCCTTGTAAAAATACTGGTCATGTTTTTTGCTGGTTAGTTGGATATCAATTTAACACAAGCTAAGGATACTTAGGGTGAAAGAATCTTAATTTGGAAAATTCTTCCACCAGACTGAACTGTGAGAAAACCTGTGGTACATTTTCTGGTTTGATGATTAATGTGAGAGCTCAGCTTAATCGGGACAATGTCATCCCTGGACTGGTAGTCCTGGTAGCTGTGAGAAAACAGTCTGAGAAAGCCAAGAGAAGAAATATTGTAAGCACTTCTCTGTGGCTTCTGCTCCAGTTCCAGACTTGAGTTTCCTGCCTTGAGTTCCTGCCCCGACTTCTTTGAGATTAGAGGCATTAGCCACCACATCTAGATAGGTCTACGAACATTTATATTGATAGGGAGAAACTTATATCCAATAGGATCATCTCATTGATTATAACCAGCAGGTAGATTCACTAATCAATTGAATCTCCATAGAAGAAGTGTTAAAAGCAATTTTTCATCATTTACTTTTTCTTTTCAGCTACTCCTAATTCAAAATCATGACAAGGTAATGTGTACTTTCTCACAATTAAATAATGAATGGAATCTAACACTCATTTATTATGCTATGAATTTAATTTGTTAAACAACGTAAACATTGAAAACTTGGAGATAAAAGAGGGAGTTTGATAGGAATCCTCACATGCGAATGTCATTATTAGGTTATAAGATACACTTTACTTAGCAAAATTGTAGCAATGACAAATATTGTTTCATATTAGTTGTTTTCTAAAAAATAATATATGAGCATTTTTAAAGAAAAAAGGTATTATTGAAAGCTGGCTCTCCCCTGGCAGGAAAGGTACACAGAGGGCTGTGGAACAGCACCGCCTCCTGGGTGCAGGTGGAAGCAGGAAGGACCCTGGCCCAGCTGCTCTGCTGCTTCTGCGGCCATATAGAACAAGTTGATATTTGTTAAATGTTTCAAGAACACATTTAATTCCTTTTGTGAACTTAACTTAAATTGAGCTTCAAATGCCACCTGATAGAAAATCAGGAAGAGCATCTTATTTTATTGGTCTCTTTGTTTCTTAAGATGTTACAATATACTATCTTCATGTCCCAACTGGGAACCCAATTAAAAAGGGAGAAAAAAACATACTAGAATCAATTAAAAAGAGCTTGAATTTATACGTCTGGATTCAATTCACAATGACATCCAGTAATAAACAATAATACATAACTGAAAAATGTCAAATTATTTAGGCTATTTCAGTTCAGTCAGCAATAAACAGTTATTAATACATTTTTTAGGATAAAGAATGATCGTGTTTTGATAATAGAAATATATATCTTGCTAGGCCCAAATACTTTTGTGAACTGGCTTATAGGTAGTGATTAATTTAGTCCTGTGAAAATCTAGCCTAAGTACAATGGAGTATAATATTGATAAGAGGCAGATGGTATAGCTTGAGTACAAGACCATTTATGGAGGTCATGAACAGATAAAAGTTTCCTGTGTTAAAACACAGCAAGAAATATTTTAAACACTTAAAATGCAAGAAACAAGAGACCACTTATAGGCATACCAAAAGATGTTAATTTTAAAATTGGAGCAGTTTCAGCACTGGTGATGCATCATTTACTTCTGTCATACTAGTTCTGTGGAAACTAATGGGTGGAAAAATATCTACATGATCTATGCTTTGCAAGAGATGCAGTCCATGTGAGTTCAAGAATCACCAAACTACCAGAGGAACTTGTTCTTAAACAAAATAACAGCAGGTTAGAGCCAACTAGCATTTCCTACAGCAACAGTTAAGTGGAGCTTAAAAATAATCAGGGCCTATCAAGTGTAGGAACAATTAAAAACCATAACAAAACAACTTTTCTCTCACAGTCTCAGACATCTTTGATGCTTAACCAGAAAATTAGCCCAGTGTATTTAATATATTAGTCAATAAAATGTTTACTATGCTTCAACAGCATGAATATCTTCAAAGTCTTAGCAAAACTGAAGACCACAAAGAGAGAGATTTGACATAAAAAATAGAGTTTTAGGTTCTTGCTCTCAGAGTTTACAGAGAACTTAAGAGGAAACATGGAAAACTTAAGACTGATGGATGCTTATTCATGCCAAACGAAAGCCAAACACTGATATATTATGATAAATGCTCAACCTATCTGTAATTTTATTTCAGTGAAAAATAGCAATGGAGAATTTTTTTATCAAATGAAGTTTAATATAGGTTCTAGAATCTGTTGTCAACTGAAAATAAAAGTTTATGTAATTAACCACAGCATGGAATTAGTCTTCTGTTACCATAGACTTTTCCCCTCCAAGACCTTAAGGACTCTACTGTGCTCGTTCCAATTATTTGTAATGATTTACCTAATTCACTAATTAAGCATTTCAGGTCAACTTTAAAAATAATCAGAGCCTGCTAATGAATGCTACTGACTCAAAAAGTTAGGGTAAACGAAGTATCTGTGGCTTTTGTATCAAGGTTAATTTTATTCCACCTGTTACTGTTTAATTTTCCTAATCTTTATTTGTGCCTGTGTCACCAGAAATAATGGAATAGGAGGTGACTACAGGCAAATAGTCAAGCTGGACCCCAGGCTTTAAAGGCAATACTACTGCGGGGACAAAGGCTTCACCCAATGGATTTGTAATTTGCTTTGCTGTTACCTACAGATAAGAGTTAATAGTTTTGACTAGGTATGAACTAGCATAGTAACATAGAGAAAATTAATTGACATTTGCAAGGTTCAATTTGGTTGTTTCACAATGAAAGAAGCTAGAATAGAAAGACTTTGAAGTTTGTTTCATCTTTTAAGTATTCTGCTTGCAAATGAAGTAGGTTTTCTTAATTACATCACACATAGCCAAAAGTAGGTTGAACATAAACTTATTAAAAAATAGCATCAAACTTTTAATACTAAATGATGAACTGTCTTAAATAATAAATGTATTAATGATTGCATGAGTTACAAATGAGTAACCAAATTTTCTAAATAAATAGGTTGAATTTAATGGCAATGATAAATGGCTTTCCCATGACCTGAAATTTTCTCATAACCTAAATTTTACCAGATTTAGCCAATAAGTAAAGGATTGGGTGTCTAGCTAAAACCTATAAGACATCAGCCAAATTGGATAGCTAGAAAAACGAACTTGAACTATCCCATGAAATTTTCCTTGGGGTTATTTATCCTTCAAGTTATCTCTTGCCTAAAGGATTGACTGTGTTACAATACTCTAAACCTTCATTTGTTTCTGTTTTCAAAACCCATTAGCAATTTTGTTTCGATTTCGGTAGGTGTTCAATATCCTTCTTGTTTGCCAAGCCAATCTAGTGATAAACATTTATTTCTGTTTCTGTCTTACTTACCACAGATTTCCAGTTCTCTGCTATCTACTGTCCCCTCCTGAAACACTATGACATTAGGATTCTGAATGTTATGATGCCAAAATGAGAAAGCAAGAGGCAAAGAGTGTGCAGGGAAAGGAAAGAAGGAGAAAATATCAGAGGAGAAAAGAGGAAAAGTGAATGCAGGGAAAGAGGAGACTAGGAGAGGAAGCGAAAGGGGAGGGAGAGTACCAGACAGAAGAGGAAAGAAGAGGGAGAGGGGAGGGAACATCTCTTCTTTAATTGTTCTTAAGTACTTACAATGCACTTTGTATTCACCCTGTTAACTTTTAACTCATTTTTATCTTTTCTCTTTATAATACAAGCTATTTAACAGTTTTATAACTATTTTTCAATATCCATCTCTACCTGCTAATTCTAACCTATAAAAGCTTTCTTGAAAGATTGGACTGAGCATAGGGTCCCCAATGAAGGAGCTAGAGAAAGGACCCAAGAAGCTGAAGGGCTTACAGCCCCTTAGGATGAACAACAATATGAACTAACTAGTACCCTCAGAACTCCCAGGGACTAAACCACCAACAAAGAGTACACACGGTGGGACTAATGGCTCCAGCTGTATATGTATAGTAGAGGATGGCCTAGTCAGTCATCAATGGGAGGAGAGGCCCTTGGTCCTGTGAAGGTTTTATGCCCCAGTGTAGGGGAATGCCAGGACCAGGATGCTGGATAGGATGGGCTGGTGAGCAGGGCGAGGGGGAAGGTAACAGAGATTTTTGTTTGTTTGTTTGTTTTGCTTTTGTTTTTCTCGGAGGGGAAGCTGGGAGAGGAGATATCATTTGAAATGTAAATAAAGAAAATATCTAATAAAAAAAGAAAGAAAGAGAGAAAGAGAGAAAGAGAGAAAGAAAGAGAGAAAGAAAGGAAAGACCCAAAATTTGTCCTCAGTTTCTTACACCACTCATTGCAAAATAATTTATCTGAGAATCTGGTGATCTGTTGTGTAATTTTAAAAATCTGTATTCTTATTTTTGAATATATTCTTAGCTAAATATGTGATAACCCTTATATTTCCCCATTTAATATTTTTCTAGTCTTGAATACTTAAAAATTGTCTTGTTGCCAAACAAGGAACCTAATAAGTTCCTTGTATATAGTATATACATTCTTTACATATGTGTAGATAGGCTTAATGTATTCATGGAAATAAATAAAATCATTATTTAACTTTATAACGCTATAAAAGGTATTTTTCACTTATGAAGCCAAATTTATTTCCCAAGAAACTGATTTATTGGGAATAATCTTGAGTTAAGGGCAGAAAAATGACATAAGGCTTTGTGGAATAACATGAAGAGGTCTATTTTTGTTGAGAGAGAACATTTTGCTACATAACTGTAATTAGAAACAAATCAGAGATTAATGATGCATTATATTCTAGAGCTTTAACTGACATGAAATGAGAAACAATTTTCTCAACTTTAAAGGAAAATATTATTTCTGTACTTTGCTTCATGCACAGAAAATAATTGAAAAGGGATTTACAGGAATTTCAATATTTATTCTAAAATATGAATTTTATATTGTAGGAATATTGCATTTCTAAAAGAGCCTAAAATCTACATCTCCTAATTAGTTTCTCCATGAAAGCCTTCCTGACAGTTGCAGGGCAATACTACTGGTCAGTGCTTCAGGTGCTTTTCGTTAAAGGTGTAGTGTCACCACCAGACAAATTGCTTCCTATAAAAGCACTTACCACAAAAGCCTATAATGGACGGTTAAGTGCTATCCTTAATTACTAATTTCAACCCTTGTATTTTGCAGTGCAGACACTTTAAAAGGAAGCAAATATAGTCTGTTGGTTCCATTCCTGAACCTCTGATTATAGGATTTGGTGGTAAAAGCATTAGTCTAGTGGCTTTTCTAATGAATAATAACCTCCCTAAAATTTTAAAATAAAAATATCCAAACCACAAGCTGATATAAAAGATATATACTAGACTATGATATTGAACTCAAATTTAAAATCACGTCGTTCTAAAATCTTTAATCTTGATCACTCACACTTTGAAATTTATATTCAACCTCTACAACTTTGCTGCTCGTAAAACACTAAGAGAAATGAATGTTTGAAAGTTGCATGCCTTCCCCTTAGCATCATGCTGAAGGGGAGATAGGTGGACAACTATATAGCATTAATGGTGATGTCTCTGTGCTCTTTACAACATTAAGTTCATATGTATGTAATACCTGCAGAATTTCACTTTTTTATGTTGATAGCACTTTCTCATGCATTTTCATATGTGTAGCATAAATGAAATTTTTTGTGAGTGCTATAATATCTTATATGCCAGCTATTGCATGTGCCCTTTACAATAACATCTGGAATTTGGCTAAATCTTAATTTACTAATATTAATTAAAGCACTCTTTAGTGAATGGGCACCTAGAGCAGATGTCTAGATGTAAAAGATTATAACTATGATAATTGTTTTTAAATATTTGTTTCTTATTATTCATTATCAGCTTCCAATATTTAAATACATTTTATGTCTTTCTTTCTTCTCACTCCCTTCCTTCCATCTCTCCCTACTACCTTCTCTTCTATTCTTTTCTTTTCTTTCTCTCTCTTACTTTTGTTTGTTTGGTTTTTCTTCTTTTCTCTCTCTCTCTCTCTCTCCCTCTCTCTCTCTCTCTCTCTCTTTCTTTCTTCCTTTCTTTCCATTTTTCTTTATTTGAGACATGGTCTCTCTGTCTAGTCCTAGCTGTCCTGGAGCTCACTATGCAGTCCAGGTTGGCCAGAATAACTTGATAAACACTTACTGAATGACTGTTGCTTGTGAGTATTTCAATAATTTCCAAATGTGTTTTTTATTTTCTTGATTTTAAATGTTATCATAAAGCAGTGTGTTTTGTTACATTTCATTAATCACATATTTGCAGAACAAATGAACAGGTTAGGACTGAAAACAGAGAATGATGGAAATCAGAAGACACTCAGACAGGTGTCAAGGACATTTCATCTCTTCATTATGGCTCATTCCCAGAGAAAACTGGTGTAGAACTGATAAATTGTTTAATCAAATTATTTATTCTAAGAAACAAATAATCCAATGAAGGAGTTGCTTGTATATTCGTTCTTGTTATCAGTTTATTGCATAAAATATAAATTGGTTTATGTTTTCATTTACACTGTGTCATAAACTGTGCTGTAGAGAAAGAGAACATTTTACAGACTTTAGTTGAGTGACACTATCATCCCAGAGTCTTTGTGAATCACTGCAGTTATTCAAAACCAAAATGAACTCCCTTTACCCCTAGCTGCAGATCTGTGGTGCAGTGTTTCTTTTCATCTCACGCTGGCTGCATCTCTGCTTGCCCCTCACCCTCTGCTCTGCTCAAATGTTTTGTAAGTCTCTGTTGTGTGCCACTGTCAAAGGAACATCTTTATTTGTTCTCAAAGAAAGTGTTATAATATTCCTTCCCTTGAATTTAAATTTTAACTGTTACTTTTGACAAAGTCTTTCCTTTGTTCAAATGCAAAGATTCAGCTTTGACACGCTGTGCTTTTTAATGTTTGCATTTTCCTGGTGCATTGATGATCTGGATTTTGCAAAAGACAATGTGTGGCTTCAAATTCATCTAATAAAATGGCATTTTTACACAGTAGCAAGAACAGTTTAGGACAGCATTACATTGACATGACTCTAAAGTCTAATAAATACTTGATGGTTTTTCAGAAAAACCACAATTTGAAGAAACGGACACAAACATTGTTTTGTTTTTCCAAGCATTTTTTTCATAAAACTTCCCGGGTCCACAAGCCCTAGCTTACCTGCAGGGTAGCGCTCGATGACTGGCCAGCTGTCCACCTGTAACGTGGCATTGCCACCACTCCTCGTGAAACGTACTACATGGTATTTTCCATCATTAATGATTGCATTAGACTCTTCAATGGCGATGTCATCTGTCCCAACATTAAACTTAACTCCAATTTTTCCTTGGTGCTGTTAGGAAGGATGGGGGAAAGGTCTTGTTAATTCAACAAATTAGCACTTGATAAGAATTGCACAGCAGTTATTGTTCAAGAACATGCATTGGACAACAGCTGCATCTTCTGATTCTATTTCTGAAAAACTGCATTCAATAGAAGTAAGATCTTGACATCTGGCTAATTCTGAGACATCTCTTTCATGGATAATTGATATTTTGACTGACACACTTGCAAGAGAATTGAACTGCCTTCTTCCCAGGGGCTACCACTGAGAAGGTGCACAGATGCCTGCCTGAGAGCACACACCATCATGTCCTCTGATATATCTCCTTTAATCTAATCTCCCAATTTCACAAGAAAAACATGGATTGAAACCCTCTCTTTTAATAATGAAAGAAATCAGAGCAATGAGGCCCATTTAGAGCCAAATGACAGATGCTCACAATACAAGCCATATCTGTAACAGGACAGGCAGGGAAATAGGCACTCAGTAATATGATTCTTAGTCATTAGTTTCAAACCACCAAGACATTAGCAGCTTAAGACACATTCATTGCCTTTTCCTTGCAGATGATGAAACTGTGTCATAAGGCTGCAGTTTCTTGTTCAAGGACACACAACTTCGTAAAGACAAACTGGAACTCATGTATGATTCCCTAATTTTTAGGTTACATATTAGCTAAAATGGAGCTAGCATAATTATCTACAATTAACATACTCTTCGAATTATGCAAAGCAGTGTTAAAAATTATTTTATGGGTAAAGCTGTGACTGCTACATTCAGAAAGTCTTCACCTATGGTGTCAAGAGGAACATGTACCTCTGTCCTCAACCTTTGAGAAGTGTTCTCCGGTAAGGAGGGCTGTCAACCCTACCATGAACTGAGCTGATTTTGAAAGCATGGAGACTTTCACATAATAAGTAGTACAGGTTATGGGGATTTCAGGCTCTCGTCAGAGTCAGACTCAGAGTCAGACTCAGAGTATCTGTAGCTCCTCTTTCAACAACTCTTAGTTGAGAGAAACAACGCTGGGGAAGAGGGTTTTAAATGAGAAACCAGGTTTGGAGTGCATACTTGGACCGCACGCATACATTTAGATTGTCAAAGGCTTTTCACTACTAAACTAGGCAAGATGATGACATCAGTGTATAATAGAAAATCTTATATTCAAAAAATATCTCTCAGAAAAATGTTCAAAATGCTGTTTTGGATACTCCTAAGAACATTAGAGTTTTCTGTATCCCATGTATTTATTGTACATAAAGGATTTCTGATTAATTTAATTTTAATGTTTTTGTTTTCATTTATTTTTGGCTTGATAAACAATAAACAATTTGACTTTAAATATCACATTTCTTTCTCTTCTGAGTATTTATGTATTGATTAATTAGACAAATGCTTATAGCCTAATATAAATACTTGTTATTCATTTTCTGAAAACTCTATGTATGTATTTGATAAACTTTGTATTGAGTCTTGATTCCTCCCTTATCCCTCCCCTAATTTCTCCTCTCCCCAATTTCTTTCCACCAAAATTCATGTCTTCTTCATATATATATATTAAAAACCCACTGGGTCTGCTCATCTACATGTGGTGGTAGGGCCACCCACTGAAGAATAAGCAAGTTACCTGGGGCCACTCCCCAGCACATTTCCCTCATATGACTTAAATGAGATTCTTACAATGTCCTCTAGACTTATCTCATATGTTAAAATTATGCATTATCTTATATTCAAATATATTGATGTTTATTTAAAACATTAACCATGCATAAATACCTCATTAATTTATTAAAAATAAGTGGACAGTTATTTTGCTAAAATGAAGAAATAACAGATATTCATGTGACTGGGAAATCTGCTTGAGATTGTGTATCCTAGAAATGATAGGGAAGCTTCATCTATGACACCCCAACAATATGGCTACCTGAACAGAACCTAAACAAGTACAATATCAATATAAGCATGCTAACATGGAAGGGGTAAATCTCATGGATGCTCAAGCATAAACAAAGAATTACACCTTCATACTTAGAAGAGGGAAGAAAATAAACATGGGATGTAGAGGGAAGTAGGGACCTGGGTGGGAGAGAGGAGGAAGAGGAGAAAATGGGAGCAGGATCAGATATGGGAGTGGGGAACAGGAAAGAATCCCAGGAGGCCAGGAGAATGAATGAACATATGTAGGTTCAGGGGAAGGAAAATGGGGAGAGAGACTCTCAGGACTCAATAGGGTGATTTTAGTCAAAATGCCCAACAATGGGGAAAGGGATCTTGAAGAGTCCACCTCCAATAGATAGACAGAACCTTAAGTGGAGGGATGGGATTACTAACCAACAGTCAAAATTTCTGATCCAGAATTTTTTCTGTCTAAAAGAACACCAGGGACAAAAATTGAGAAGAAACTGAAGGAAAGCCAGTCCAATGACTGGCCCAACTTGGGATCTATCTCATGGGGTGTGGGACGGCACCAAAGCCTGACACTATTACTCTATTACTGATGCTGTGTTGTGAGCCAGTAGGGAGGAGGAATGAGGTGAGAAACTGTGGGAAAGGAGACAATGAAGCAGGGTGGAAATGGCTGGAATATAAATAAATAAAATAAATTAAAAAGTATTACAAGCAGTCATCATATACATACAAATAACACTAAACAGCTTGAACAAGATGTATTTCAAAATTTATGAATGTAGAATAATTAAAGAAAAAGAACCTATGAATCTGAGAGGGGATCGTGGTGGGTTGGGGTGGAGTAGAGTAGGATGGAATGGGATGGGGTGGGTTAGGGTGGAGTGAACATAGGAAGAGAGGGGAGAAAGTAAAGAAAGGGAATGATGAAAATATACTTTAATTTCAAAAATTAAAAGTGAGAAGTTATTTCTTATTTTTAAGTGTCTTCATGTACACATGTATACTCATACATCAAGGGGCACATGACAAGGGGGAGTCAAAGGACAACTTAAAGGACTTAATTTTTCCCTTACACTGCAGTTTTCACTCAGTGTAGAATCAAACTCAGATCCATTTGGCTCAGTGGCAAATGCCTTCACATACTGAGCCATTTAACAACTTCTTTGGTAAGGGATTTCTAATATATGATTAAAAACTCTTAAAACCTAAGTAGTCTTCCAGAAGTGAAGGGAATACTCTCAGCTCTATGGTGGCTACTGTAGCATTAGGGCAGCAAGATCCCTTGTGTTCCTTATCCCTTCCTGTCCCTTCTGCCTCATCCCTAGAAGATGCATGGAGAAAGAAAAAATGAATCACAGAAACAAGTGTAGTAACTGTTATTCTCCTCCTACCACATGTGGACTCCAAGTGTAGTTCACGCAGACACTACTGGGCACCTTTAAGGAAACCTACAATTATTACTGTAGGTGAGACAGGCAGCTAAACTTAATTTCACTGCCCAAGAGTGGGTTTTGTGCTCTCTGGGAGGATGCTGAAGACTGGTATGGCTTTCCCTAGACTTTCCTTGGGTTGGAATGAAAACCTCCCAGGACAGTTTTAAATTGTTGTTCTATCTTATTGTTGCAATCTAATGAGTACATGATGGTACTTGTTAATCCAGAGCTAATTCATTGGGGTTGTCCTCTGGTATTAATGTCTTTCTTCTAACAGAAGAGATAAAACAAACAAAACAAGACAAAAACAACTCGTTTCAAGATTGCTCTAAGAAAATGACTACAGTATTATGTTCTCATTAAACTCCCAATTATTAAGGACAGTCAAATTTTGTGAATAGACATATCTTCATGCTATAGCATAAAAATCTCAGTCATTAGAGAGATTGCACTGAAGACAAATATACTAGGTTCTTCCGAAGGGTCCATGTTCAGTACTCATATGTATCTAGAGCTCTGCTCCAGGACAAGGGGCCTTGTTATGGCCTCCTTGGGCATCCACACATATGTGACACAATTATACACACAGAGTACAAACAAACCTTAAATATAATGTCCCCACTTTACAGATAAGTAACTGATTTCAACTTATCCTTAACCTCTTTTCATAATGTAAAACATAAAATGCTTATTTCCTAGGGTATAGAAAAGGCCAGATTTTACAATGTTTGATTAATTGCCCATATTAAATAATCCATTATGAAACATCAAAGGTCACTGTTGCTTGAAGAAGTCCTGGCTTTTAAACAGTGTCCTGTCCATATGTTCTTGGGCATGACAATATGTTCCCTACACTCTGAATAGTTTTAATATATAATGGATTCAAACTTTGTGAAGTAGCTAGTGCAGAAATGAAGACCACCAGAGTTGGGGAAAATAATTTCTACTACAATTCACTGTCTACTCTACCTTATGCCAAGACTTTGGAAAATCAATTTAAATATAAATGATAGCCAAAGAAACATCTGTCCCCATGGGAAAAAACCATTTAATATAGTGAAATATCAAATACTACTATGAAGAGTATTTTGTAAATCTAGTATTTCTTTCCTCCTAAAATCTATAAATATGCTTCAAACCCAGCTCATATTGCCACAATAGACAGTCATTTCAATTATATAAAATATAAAACTTGTTGAACTTTCTTTCTAAGTGAATATTAAAATTTAAAAGAATTCATTTCAAATCCTTACTCCTCAGGATTAAATGTGATTGCCTTGGTAAATTCTCATAAATATTGCATTAGCAAAACCAGTAGTCATTTCTATGGACATGTGCTGATCTCTCTGTATTATTGCATCTTGCTTAGAATGAATAACTGTCTCATGCCATAATTTTGAAAATCTATTCTAAGAACATCAGTAATGAGGCATTTATAATTGAATGAAGTCTTTTGTGGATTCATTAAATAAATAGAGACAAAGGTAATTATTGATTTTTTTCACAAAAAGCTCATTGCTGAATAAGGATTATAATACTAAGCCATGCTAAAAGGAAATGTCATGAAATATGATACTGAATATGTATTTGAAGGTTCTAACAAGTATAATCACACTGCCTAATTCCTTATGAAATTATATTCAATTGAAAATATGTTTGGACCAAGATTGAGATTTAATGATATTCTTGATATCTACAGCATACTTCAAATGAGATATGTATATTGCTCATTCAGTTATATTGTAGTCTATCTGCATACAAACTAGATAAAATACAATGTACACATACAAAAATATTGTATTATATGTGGCATAAAATATGCTCCATGAGATCCTAAAGCACAAATTTCCTTCCTTTTTTAAAAATTTTGTGTTTACTTTATCTATGCCCAGAAAGGAACGAATAAAATTTAAAAACTGCTTTTGTCAGTATTTTTATTTATCATGCTCTTTGTTAGTAGCAACCAACAGGGAAGAGTGCAAGCCTAGGAAGCATGCAGCCTAGCGTGAGTCCTGTTGATTTTCTATGAGCATCTGACATGTACTGTGACTTACTCCCATGCTCCAGAACTGGGGGAGAACTAGACAATGTGCTCATGTGCACCAGATGACTCTGCTCACTTTAGAACATAGATCGTGTCCCGGGATCCAGACCTACCTGGAGCCAGAATTAGGCAGTGTGCTGTGCTTCATTTCTCCAGAGACTAATCCTCATCAGGGAGCCAATGTCCTATGGCAGGATGAGGTTTGTGGGGCCTGAGGTCACTGTTGTTGACACAGTGCAGGGACTGACAGCAGAGAGCCACCTGTTCTCCCTGCTCAAAACAAGTGAGCTGGAGACTGCTCATTGGACCCTAACATATTCCAAAGTCAGGGACTTAGTATCGGCTGGTAAGGACTGTGTTTATTAATATAGAGATTTATAATGCCAATAAGTAGTTTTAGTCTAGTATTTCACCAAACCCTCTTATATCCCTATGGATACTCCCATGTCACAAGTTCTCACTATCCTGCTTTCCTACCACTTAGAAGCATCCTTCTTCATGCATTCTGTGAATATATAAGTCGAATTTTTGGTATTCACTCTATGTGTAAGGACAACACAGACCTGTGAAATGGCGGCTTATTTATTTATTTACTTATTTGTTTTGCTTTTGTGTCTGAGAAAGTCTTTACTAAACTTACGAAGATAAGTTATGCATGCAAATATTAAAAAGACATCAAAAAGCAGAATGAGTGTCAGTGAAGAACAAGGGGCATTGAGAGTAGGTATGAAGAATCTCAGGAGCCTCTCACTGTGCAGGTGGACATAGATCATATGGAGAAAGCTATAAAACGGTCAGTGTAAACCCCAACTGCACATATTAGTTCACTGTGTTTTCCTACTTCTTGTATCATAGAATGCTTGCTAGAGGCTATCCATTGAACTGTATATATTCACAGTGCATGTCACTACAGTATATCTGAATAACACAAGACACCTAAAAGCTATATCCTTAGAGAGCTCCAACAAGCTTCCCCAAGTTTCACAGCTGATAAGGATGGGTAACTAGAAGCTGATCCAGTTGGTGGGGCTTCTTATAAAAGAATGGCATTAGCCATGTCTGTGCCCCCAGGAAGAAAATAAAACCAGAATATCCTAAAGACTGAATTACAAGGAAGTTTTCTATTTTTTTTCTTTTGCTTTTTTGGTTTTTCCGAGACAGGGTTTCTCTGTGTAGCCCTGGCTGTCCTGGAACTCACTCTGTAGACTAGGCTGGCCTTGAACTCAGAAATCCACCTGCTTCTGCCTCCCAAGTGCTGGGATTAAAGGCGTGCACCATCACCGCCTGGCACAAGGGAGTTTTCTGTTAAGTGCTAACAATTACATTCCCCAGCACTAGACAACACAGAACTCAAAGTAAACAAGGTCCAGGGTGATACAACTCAGAAAGACCTCACTTAAGAGAGACATATTTTACAACACAGCACATTTATTTTCCCATTCAACTTGCATTGATGATAGTATGATTTGATTTGGTAGGATATCTTCTCTACTATGTTCCTGTTCTCCAAAATTCTGTTCCTTTCCTGACAACTTGACCCTGAGAATGATGCTACCACCTCAGAGGCATGTCCCCCTATCCTTGTCCTAAGAGTGCCTAATCAAACTGTGTATACCTTTGACAGTTCTCCTTCTCAAGTATCATTTTTTTTTATGTCCTTGTTGTTTTCTAATATTTTTAAAACAGTTTAAGATTGTAAAAACAATAGCTTAGTAATTATACCCTTCAAATCACATAACAGATTACTTTCACATTTGGATTTCTCACAAATTCGTTTATGCATAATATTCAAATAAGTTGTAATTCACAGACAATAATGTAAAATAACCCCATACAAGTAAGTATACTGATCTTATTTCAAAGGCAGCTGCACTTCTCACCCCCATTGTATGATCCCACAATCTTTCTATCATACTCACATATTTGACTCATGAGAAGATACACATTGAATTCTTAGCTCACTTAATTATTGCACAGCACTCAAGATCCATTGCTTTCATTACTACGAATATTTTTGTTATTCTATTGAAAGATGCTGTTTAGCTTTAGAGCAGGTCAGCAGATTTAAATATACAGGGTAGATTTGCTAGATGATATCTCCTTAGCTTGTGTAACAAGGTAACTATCGCAACAGCAAGGAAGGAACCTTATTTACAATTCTGGTACTATGAAAACACATGATGACCAAGGCAATTCTTCTAAAGAAAGCATTTAATTGGGGATTTGCTTACTGTTTCAGAGGTCTATTCCAACATCATGGTGGGGAGTATGGTGGAATGCAGGCAGGTGCTGTGGCTGTAGCTGATAACTACATCCTGATCCACAGATAGAGGAAGAAAACTGGGTCTGGCATGGGTTTTTGAAAAGGCAAAGGCTACCCCCAGTGACACACTCCTCCAACAAGCCACATTGCCTAATCCTTCTCAAATAGTGTCACTTAAGATGATTAAGCATGCAAATATATGAGCCTCTAGGGCTCATTCTCATTCAAACCACCATAGAAGCTAGAAATCAGAAAATCAGACACAGGACATCTAGTATTTACCACTGTGCTTAAGAAAGAATTTTATAATCCTACTGTATTTGCATGTTTAATGAATTGCTCTGCCATGGATACACTGAAGCATGGAGTGGTTAACTGTGTAATCTCCTTGTTCCTTTGGATCAAATGTCATTTTGGTTCTAGAAAAGTCTAATTACAAAGAAAAATATCAGAAATATTGTTTAAAAAATAGAAATTACCTCTTCAGTTATTTTTTTTAAACACAAGCCAGCAATACCTAATTAGAAAATCAGTCAGTATTAGAAATTTTCAAAATTTATAAAACAGATTGACTCTTGAATTTTATTGTACTTTAAATAAAAAGAGCTTCTTTGGTTGGAGAAAAAAGATTTCCCATTAGGTTGACATGTTGATAGCCTGAGTTGCCTTCAACACCTTATTGGAAAATGGAAGAGTTTGTCTTTTTGGATAAGAAACCACCCCAATTTCTTGCCAAGAATGTAGGACTTGGTAATATAAGTGAGAAATGATAACTGAAAATGGACCCTGAGTTCTGTTGATAATACAACCCTTCAGTGCTTCCCATGCAGTACATCATTTATCAATAGATTAAATGAAATCAAAGTTAAAATAATAAGTTGAGAGTCAGATGACTCAATGGCTCACTAGTGTGTTCTTGAATAGAAAAATAATTGTGGCAATAGTATTTTGGGATCTTCCCAGCATCATTTATGAAGCCAGTATTGGGTTATGCTTCACGCCTGTGATACTATTTTGTAGGTTTCCACTACGAGTACAGATTCAAGATCAAGACTGTTTAGTGTTAGTGTGAATAGTATACCATTGCTTGATACACTACAGCTGTACAACAAAACTGATGGCCTCTTGAAAACCAGCCATCTCACCCAGAGTTGCCACCTCTGTCTACTGAAACACTAACCACTACAAAATAGAAAAGTGGTCTGTAAATGTCTTTATCTATAAAACATTGGTTTGTAAGCTTCTAGTCTCCAAAGAACAGAGCAGAAATAAAACAGGGAAAGAAGTGAGCCTTAGCTTGGTGCCTCCAGAATTAGCTTGGTGCCTCCAGAATTCTTAGTTTTCCACTGGTAACACTTGAGGTTACATACCAGTTTCTGTGACATTAAGGCATTAGCTAGGCTTATGCTTTGTCCAAGCAGTAGCTCATTATGTATAGATAGTTTGGGGTTCTTGCTATGTTTTGTTTTGTTTAAATGACCAATGCTTTAAAAACCTTTAGTTGAATGGTAAATTTGTGTTGTTCAGATTGTATGGTCATTCAGGGAACCTTTACAACAAATATTGTGCTGCAGGTGCTGATTAAAGCCATAACCTTTGTTTTTCTGCTTCTGTGGCTTTGGGCCATTACAGAGCTTGTTATTAACCTTCACCAGGAATTGGACAGGGAGAGGCTATTCTGTCAATTCTGCAAGATGTTGGCATTTCTAGGTAAAAAGTTTTTGCTGTAAAGGAGGTTTGGGATTATTTGTGGATTTCATTTGCTTGTTTCCTAGGAATATCATTTCTGTGCAGCACGACTCTAATTATAGTTTGACTCTAGTATTCTGTATTTCCATACCTCAGAGCATAATGTTTCTCAGACAAATAGACAAAGCATCTTTAGATGGTAAAAATAATCCTCTACATATGGGAATGCTATCTTAGTGAGTAGTTTATAGGTAAAACCAAAATTAACTTCTGGATATTTTTTAAAATAAAAAATCATGAAAACAGATGAAGAGCCTAATGTATTATTCCTAATACCTCAGCTGATACATCATAAAGACAAACCTACAGTGCATATATTTCTTTGCAGGTAATCTCACTGTTTTAAATCATGACTTATGAGCAAGATGTAATAGCCAAGTTATATATTCATACAGGCTTGATGTAGTAAACTCTTTATGATGCTATCTTAGTTATCACGAGCTTAGAGCAGAGCCCTAACATGAAACTTATTCTAAGACAACAATGGACATGGCTATCTTTCTTCTTTCCTTTCCTTTCCTTCCTTATTGATTTCTGCCCCAGGACTACTTGCTTGGCATTCTTAGAAAAAGTGAGTGTGTGTGTGGGGGGCTAGGAATGCCAGCCCCACAAGACACTTTGTACAGAATCAGCAAGGCTCTATTATCTACAGAATAGAAAGTAATAATTCCCATAGCCATCAGAGAAAAATAGCTATACTTGTGTCAGGCACAACAGAGTTTTCAGAGAATATGGGGATTTTCAAGGCCAAATCACTAGTAGATTTGCTCTATTTTAATTTTCATAAAACAATATACTGCCTTAAAAGATACCAAGAAATAATTATCACATATCTTTTAGCTACAACATATTTTGGAAGAGTACGCTACCAATTTCCATGACTAAAATTAATTTATAATATATGCTGCGGTCTAAGTTGACACACATTCACTTCTCTATATATCATGGTATATTTTTAACAAATAAAATTATATAACTACTATAAACCATGAAATTTAATACATAACAATGTTTGTTTATTTACTTCTTCAAAAATTACAAAGTAAATGATGTATGCTAGTATTCTGTTAATTCCTGATAAAACATAGCTAGAAAAGCAGAATATATTACTCCCATTATAAACTTATATCTCAGAAAATTGTTTTCTATAATGCGACTTATGTTAGCATATAATACATGCCAAATGTCAACAAGAGAAAAAGCATCGTGCCTTTGAAGGGATCAAAGTGTAGTAGATGGCAGAAATTAATCAAACTCAGAGCTGAAATCAACCAAGTAGAAACAAAAAGAACTATACAAAGAATCAACAAAACCAGGAGTTGTTTCTTTGAGAAATTCAACAAGATAGAGAAACCCTTAGCCAGACTAACCAGAGGGCACAGAAACAGTATCCAAACTAGTAAAATCAGAAATGAAAAGAGAAACATAACAACAGAAACCAAGGAAATTCAAAAAAGTTGTCACATCCTACAACAAAAGCCTATACTCAATAAAACTGGAAAATTTGGATCAAGTGGACAATTTTCTAGACAGATACCAGGTGCCAAAGTTAAGTCAGGATCAGATAAACCATATAAAGAGTCCCATAACTCCTTAAGAAATAGAAGCAGTCATTAAAGGTCTCCCAATGGGGAAAAGCCCAGGACCTGATGGATTTAGTGCAGAATTCTATCAGAACCTCAAAGAAGACCTAATGCCAATACTCCTCAACACTACCCAGTTCGTTCTATGAAGCCACATATGCATAT
The DNA here is from genome assembly GCF_008632895.1 of Mastomys coucha. NCBI lineage: Eukaryota > Metazoa > Chordata > Mammalia > Rodentia > Muridae > Mastomys > Mastomys coucha. The sequence continues at coordinate 2,895,897 of NW_022196912.1, read as the reverse complement.
ACCTAAATCACACAAAGACCCGAAAAACTTCAGACCAATTTCCCTTATGAATATCAATGCAATAATACTCAATAAAATTCTCATAAACCGAATCCAAGAAAACATCAAAACCATCATTCACCACAATCAAGCAGGTTTCATCCCAGGGATTCAGGGATGATTGAATATATGGAAATCCATTAACATAACACACTACATAAACAAACTCAAAGAAAAAAGCAACATGATCATACCATTAGATGCTGAGAAAGTATTTGACAAATATTCAATACCCCTTCATGGAAAGTCTTGGAAAAATCAGGAATTCAAGGGCCATACCTAAACATAGTAAAAGCAATATACAGCAAACCAGTAGTCAACATCAAATTAAATGGAGAGAACCTTCAAGCAATCCTGCTAAAATCAGGGACTAGACAAGGCTGCCCACTCTCTCCCTACCTATTCAACATAGTACTCAAAGTCCTAGCTAGAGCAAATTAGACAATAAAAGGTACTCAAAAGGATACAAATTGGAAAGGAAGAAATAAAAATATCACTATTTGCAGATGATATGATAGTATACTTAAGTGACCTCAAAAATTCCACACACTCATACAAACAGGGGTATGGGGAATAGGATGGGAGGTTTCCGGGGGGCGGGCAAGAAAGGAAAAAAACATTTGAAATGCAAATAAAGAAAATATCCAATAATTTTTTAAAATGCAGATATTAATACAAATATACTTTTTCTTACAGAGATAAGGACATGTAAATTACATATCAAAAGAAGAAGGCATGAGCCAAAAAGTCTGTCTATGAAGTAAAACTGGGTTAAAGAATTATGCATAAAACTAAAATATATTATTTGAATAAACAAATTAATTGGAAAATATATGTGTATTTTTTTAAAGATTCTGATATAAGAGTAGGAAATTGTTGATATAGATATAGAGCTTGACAGTATGTGTCCTGACATTCATCTGATTGTTGTCCCTAAGTGTCATTCACCATTGTGCATTATGAAATGTAATATATAAAAGACTTTCCAAATCAACAGGGATTTACTACAGTTTCCAAAAGTCATTTACTCCTACAATGTCACCTACAATGTCAAAGTATGATTCATCACTCTATGCTGATATTTTAAAGCTATTGTATCGTGTTTAGTTTTTTGTGTTGTTACAATGTCTTTTTAGCTTATTTCTCTAGATCTCAAGACATAGCACGAGTTCTTCACACAATATCCACCTTAGAAATACTTTTGAAATATCTTGATGAATTTTTCACATAGCTTCAACAAATTAGTTAAAAGGCTCTGACAGTACCTGACTAACACAGATGTAGAGGCTCACAGCCATCCATCGAACTGAGTACAG
>NW_022196912.1:2891277-2893934 GCF_008632895.1 Mastomys coucha | reverse complement strand
AAAAAAAAAAAAGAATTTCAAAATACAATATAGGTTGAAGGAAAAAAATAAAAATAAAAATATTCGACTTGACTATTTAAAAAAAAATGTTTTCACCTACAATCTTTTACCTCTTGTGGCATAGGATCAGCTCTTGGGAGGGAGACTGAAGGAGGAGGGAAAAGGGGTCAGGATCACATGTAGGAGGAGACAGGGGAGATGTACAGAGGGTCAGGAAATTGAACAGAGGTGTGTAACAGTAGGGGATGGTTAACTGGGGGTAGCCACCAGAAAGTCCCAGATGCCAGGAAAGCAAGAGGATGCTAGGACCCAAAGAAGATAATAGTAGCTGAAATACCAAACAAGGGAAGAAAGATCCTGTAGAGACCATATTCAGAGGTTAGGCATGGCCCCCAGTTAAAGGATGGGGCCACCCACCCAATTAAAAATTATTAACCCAGAATTGCTCCTGTCTAAAGGAAATACATGGAGAATAATTGGAGCAGAGGCTGAAGGAAAGGTCAAGCATATACTGCTCTACCTAGGGATCCAAACCCAGACACCATTGCTGATGCCAAGAAGTGCTTGCTGATAGGAACCTGATATAGCTGTCTCCTGAGTGCCTGTGCTAGAGTCTAACCAATGAAGATGCAGATATTTGCAGCCAACCATCGTACTGAGCATGAGGACCCCAATGGAGGAGTTAAAGGAAGGACTGGAGGAGTTGAAGGGATTTGAAAGCTGTAGGAAGAACAACAATATCAACCAACTAGACCCACCAGAGCTGCCAGGTACTAAACCACCAACAAAAGAATATACATGGAGGGACCCATGGCTCTACCTGCATATGTAATAGAGGGTGGCCCTTGGTCCTGTTAAGGCTTGATGCCCCAGTGTGGAGGAATGCTATGGCGCTGAGTGAATGTGTGGGTGGAGGAGCACCTACTTAGAATTAGGGAAAAGGGAATGGGATAGGGGGTTTGTGGAGGTAAAACTGAGAAGTTGATAGCAGTTGAAATGTTAATAAATAAAATAACCAATTAAAGTTTTTTTTCTTGTTCATTTAAAGGAATAGATAAATAGGGTTCCAATCTTGTGTCCCAAAATGTAATCTTCTGGCAGTGACTATTAATCACTCCAAATGAGAAAGAAATTCTTTATCTAATTTTACAACCAGGATAATTTCATGTAAATTTTTCTAACAGTTTGGATAGTAATCCTGAAGCCATAAACACACAAGGCTTAAAGGGAATAATCCATGCACGTGTCAAGTGTAGAGTGGATGCTCAATCCTTGTGATTTCAGTGGCCATCCCTCTCCTTGCTTTATGGAAAATTAAATGCCTTCCAGATATTGATAACAAGGAGTTTCTGAACAATCATTTACTAGAACAATAATTTAAAAAGTTAACTTAGAGTCATGTTCCTACAAAACACAATCACTTTCTCCCTACCTTTCTTGCTTGTGGCTAACATGCTGGCCTTTTGTTTTCATAAATGTTCCAGGTTCTGTCCTTCTCAGCGTAACTGTGGCTCATTTTGCTTGGCTGTTTTTTTGTCTGTGATTTCCAGTGTCAAAATAAAAGATCATCCCTACCTGACCCAACAAAACAAAACAAACAAAACAAACAAAACAAACAAACAAACAAACAAAAACTGCTCCTCTGTGCGGAGTAAGGGTGTTAAGAAACTTAGAGTGGTTCTAACTTTTTAATCTGCTGAGCTAAAGGATGTTTCTGTCTGTAAAAATACCTTTATTTTTCAAAACCTCGTCAGTGTTCACACACCAGTGTACAGTTGACATCTATGCAAAAGTCTATACTGAACGCAGATGAGAAGCTAGCACCACAGGCTAATGGTTATCTGGTTAGCTTTCATGAATCTTTAAGTATTGAATATCACTGCATGGAAATGGGATGACATCTTATGCTTAGCTTACACACTTCTCCTGCCTAATAAGATAACTACAAATGCAGTTGAGGTGAGCGGGTAGAGACAGATTGAGAAATTAATCTCAATGTCATTAAAAGTCAAATGTAAACTATATTAACTATATTATCACATTTTTTTTTGTTGTTTTTAAAACACCAAGGCTTTCTCATTAAGCATGGCTTTTCAGAAATTTATTTGGCAGTATTTGGCAGCAGATAGTGTGGTCACGGTGGTGGTGGTCCTCCTGTGAGCTGATATCCCCTCTCCGAACTTCACAAGAAACAACTGTAAATGTGTCATGGTGCTTTCTTGTAACTGGTAAGAAAGCAGAAGTGGCCATGGCTAATAGGCAAATCTGCACACTGGTTCAAGCAGCCTGGTTCTCCATTCTGTTCTATTGTTGCTTTTCACTGCAACCAAATTGCTTAAAATACATGAGAGTTTAAATGAGATTTTAGCAAAACTTTTAAAAAGAGAAAGACACACAAAAAATCTTTATTACTCCATATACCCAGCAAAATATGAAATATTTTTCAAACATTTATTCCACTTACAACTCTACCTACCTACTATAAAATCCCCATTTTCTGGAAATTTGCAAATTTGAAACTCAAAGCAAAAAGCTACAGAACTGAAGTTACAGACTTAAACCATTAATTGAGTCACATCCAGGCATATCAGGATTCACACTAGTATCTTTTATTATTTATTGTTTAATAAATTATATTTGTTTGATTGATTTTCTTT
>NW_022196912.1:2853440-2890697 GCF_008632895.1 Mastomys coucha | reverse complement strand
TTCATCTGAATTTGTTAACATTTAAAAACATATTTATGTAAATAGAATACATCACATTCTTCTTTCCCGTTTGTATCCCAACTCCTCCTAGAGGCCCCCCCTTCAATACCTGCAATATCTTTCCGCTTTTTTTTTATTTTGTCATATTCTTTAAAATTTATAAAATATTATAACAATAAAAATGAGTATTATAAAAGTTTATGATATAAAACAACAATCAATTGGACAGTCTTATTAAATGCTTGTCTATAGCAATACTGAAATTACATGTTTTTCTCAATATAAATTTTAAGTAACTCCAAACATATTAACTGTATATTTTAAAATAATACATCATAGAAGTTTTTTTAAGTGAACATGAATAAAGTCTTTTTGTTTGTTGGTTGGTTTGGTTTTAGTAGAGCTTAAAATCTTGGCTCTTACTGTGGTACAGGCCCAAAATAAGAACAATTTTTAGACATTGGAGTTCACTGTAATAAGACTGTACTTCAGTGACCCTCACATCACCAAAGGATTTTACCTCCATAGTAGCTAAGAGTTGACAGTTCTACTGAGCCAAAGAATGAATTGTAGGCACGACTTTTGGATACAGATTCCATGCTATGGTCAAAACTATTTGACTTGAGTGATTATCTTCATTCTCAGCCCACAGAGAACAGGTTACATTCATTTAAAAAATGGTTGTGTGTAGTAAGATGGTCTATCTATGAAGTCATCACCAACTGTTTCAATGAACAATGGTTCTGCTTGGAGGGTAGCAAAGACATTAGGTGAGGGTAAGAATCTGGTTTATTGGCTGTGGTGATTTTGAAAAGCGTTCATCTCAGAGAAAGAGTAACTTATACAGTCCTCTTCTTCAAAATTGATACAATAGTTACAAACATCAAGCAAAGCATTCAGTGTCACTTGTTGTTCTCTTACACCTCTGAAGATAATTGTCTATATTTCTTTTGGCTGTATAAATAATTTTGAAATATGTAAGCTGTTCTGAAAACTATAGCATAGTATAAAAACCTTGAATAAACAATCTTCCTAATAGAGAGTCTGAGATAGGAGAAGCATGATTTCAAGACCATTATGTGGTACACAGCAAGATACTGTCAGGTATAAATAAGCAGAAAGTATATATGGATTGTATAATATTGGACCCATTTCACCAGTTACCAAATTAGAGAGACCACTGGATGATAGCCAACAAATTTCTAATTCCTCATACTTTTGAATTTCAATTGATTAGCATATATCAGTAATATTAATTTTCATATTAAAATATTAAGAAAAAGTAATTGTTACTTCCTGTTGTTTTTGTTATTAGAGGTAGAATTATGTTTGTATCAGTTTGTTGAAAGATCACTTTCATACTTCTTCTTGGGTATAGTTTTGTCCTTATGTTGGTGTTTTCCATCTATTACCCTTCTTTGTAGGACTGGATTTGTAGGAAGATATTGTGAAATTTGGTTTTGTCATGGAATATCTTGTTTCTTCCCTATGATAATTGAGAGTTTTGCTGGGTATTGTAGCCTGGCTGGCATTTCTGTTAAGATCTGTATGGCATCTGCCTAGGATCTTTTAGCTTTCTTAGTCTCTGGTGAGAAGTCTGGTGTAATTGTCATAAGCCTGCCTTTATATGTTACTTGACCTTTTTTCCTCACTGCTTTTAATAGTCTTTCTTTGCTTAGTGCATGGTGTTCTTATTATTATGTGATGGGAGGAATTTCTTTTCTGGTCCAGTCTATTTTGAATTCTGTAGGCTTCTTGTATATTCACCGGCATATCTTTTTTAGGTTAGGGAAGTTTTCTTATATAATTTTGTTGAAGATATTTACTGGCCCTTTACTTTGGGAGTCTTCACTCTCTTCTATACATATTATCCTTAGATTTGGTCTTCTCATTGTGTCCTGGATTTCCTGGATGTTTTTTGTGAGGAACTTTTTGCTTTTTGCATTTTCTTTGACTGTTGTGTCAATGTTTTCTATGGTATCTTCTGCCCCTGAGATTCTCTTGTCTATGTCTTGTATTCTGTTGATGATATTTGCATCTATGACTCCTGATCTCTTTCCTAGGTTTTCTAACTCCAGGGTTGTCTCCCTTTGTTATTTCTTTATCATTTCTATTTCCAGTTTTAGATCCTTCATGGTTTTGTTCATTTCCTTCACCTGTTTGATTGGTTGTTTTTTGTTTTTTGTTTTTGTTTTGTTTTTTAAGAGACTTTTGTGTTTCCTCTTTTCTAGCTGTTTACCTGTTTTCTCCTGTATTTCTTTGAGGGAGTCATTTATGTCTTTCTTAAAGTCCTCTATCATCATCATGAGGAGTGGTTTTAAACCTGAATCTTACTTTTTCCAGTGTGATGATATATTTAGGACTTGCTATGATGGGAGAATTGTGTTCGGATGATGTCAAGTAACCTTGGTTTCTGTTGCTTATTTTCTTACCCTTGCCTCCTGCCATCTGGTTATCTCTAGTGCTACCTGCTCTGGCTAAATCTGACTGGGCCCTGCCCATCCTGTGGTCCTGGTTCTGTCACAACTCCTAAAACACAGAGTGCCAAAATCAATAGCACTCAAGGTCTTCTCCTAAAGTGAAGAACAAGCTTTCATGTCAATTGAAGAGGAAAGTTTACTTAATGTTGGCTTTAATTGAGCTGTAATTAATAAGTAACAAATAATAATCTATAACTAATTCACAGAAATCAATGACTGATTTAGTGATCAGTGAGTAGAAGATATGGTGAGGACTTAAGTTTGAACATAGGCACATTGAATATGAACTTGATACAATTGATGTGGTAGTATTAGCTTTCTATTAACTTTCTTAATCGAAATTAAATCAGTACATATTTCTTTGAATTCATGATAATTTAATTTGATGATGTAATTAATTCTGTTTGCTGCTGTGGAATTTGATAACACTATTTTATGCAAAAAATGCTGGGAAAAAAGTCTTCTAAAAAAGGGTTCAGAGAGAGGTATAGATTTAATTTTTAATTACATTTAATGCTTTCTTCGCATTCTTAATCAACTTCTTGTCTCTCTCCTAAGCTTGACAAATCATAACATCCAATTTGATGTTCAGTTAAAAGTACTGAATTATTTTTAACTCATTTGGGGGCAGATGACTAGTGTATATTATTTAAATATACTATTTGCTGTTATTATAGGTCACTGAAATGAACACAATGCCAGAAGTTTGCATGTGGTTAATACATTTAATATCAGTTTATCAGTAGAGCATTAAAACAAAGCCCAGCAATACCCAAATTCTCCAAATAAGCACATTAAAAAGACACTAGAAACAATTACATAACCTAATTTTATTTCATTGCACTCTTTGGAAAAACAAATAACTATTTGCCATTCTAAAATAAATAGCCACCTTGTAAATGTATAATATAATCCTTCATTTATCAGAACTTTTTCTCTTTAATCCTTAAACTATTTATTAAGAACTTTAAGAGTTATTAATATAATTAAACTTCTTGCCCTCCTTAGGTTAGTCTGTTATGACAAATACTACCACATACTACATTCTAGATCATACTTCTTACCAACATATGACAATAGAAATGTTATGTAAATGTACATTCTCTTTAAAAATGTCTACCTTGTTACCTATACCTAGCTGTAGTCATATATTGCTACAAAACTGAAAATAAACAAGATAGTTAAACCAACACAGAAATAAATTAAGAAATTAGCAGTATAAAAGGTATCTGATCTTGATAATTTGTGTCCTGGTTGTTAATAAATATTGATGATAATATTAATAAATTCTGAATGTCCCTTAACACTTTGGCTCCCAGATAATTTTTTTAAACATAGCTCTCATCTTAGTAAGTGACCCATAAAGATCACAACACAAGCATTTATTGAATAACCATTGTTATTCAATGTAACCTCAATCTGGTAACAGATACGATGAGAATCTTCATTTCTTCTATAGGTTAACTGCTTATCATTTAAAGAAGCAGGGTTTTGGTGTCTATCTCTGAAATGTGTGTTTTTAACTGCTACTATTTAATAATAAAACATTCAGGAAACTGGTGACCTATCTCAGAACATAGATCATGTTAGATAACATCTGCCTTCATAAAATTATAGGTTCCTTATATAAAGACTAATAAAATGTGATGTACACAGTATGTTCTGAAAGCAAATTTACATAATAATCAACATTACAAACAACTCATTTAACAAAATTTCTACATGTATCCTACAGCATATCAAAGAAGTGTACTCAAAGCTATGCATGCAGGGTCACTTGCTGTTAATAAATCTCTATGTGGTGCATCTATAGTAACACATTTTTAGCTTGATAATTAAATAGTATTTTTTGATCATTTTAAAGATGAAGTCCTGTGGTTTTTAACATGCATAGCTACTAAGGAAGAACTTAGGACTGTAATTCAATACTGTCTTACTTCAAATGACATGGCAGAGTAAGGCATATCAAAGTATTTCTGAGGTTATAGGATTCTCTTTGGCTTGTTTTCAAAGACAGCAGAGGAGTGCGGGGAATGCAGAGAGACAGAGACAATAAAGTAAGGTTAGGAGCAAAAAGAAAAGACAGCAACCAAATTCTTGGAATGCTGAGAGGCCTTGACAGCAATTGCTGACACAGAGAACTGTGAAGAACCTGTATTCACAGCAGATGTGTTCTATCAATATTACACTTTCACTTGACTGAGGTCATAGGACTGTTTTGAGGTGATGCAAATATTTACAAAGACCCATTGTTCAGTTTTATCTGCAGAGTGAGGTTATGTTTATTTATTGGTATTACACAAAAAGATATTCCTTGATTTCTGCTCTAAATTAACAACAATAAGTAAAGATAGTCTAGGACACACTTTACTAATATATTCCACATTATGCTTTTTTGATAATGTTTTCAATTTATCTGCCATTAAATTTCCAAGTTGATGTAGTGGACATAGCAAACATATGTTCACGTCCTAAAGAGAAGTGGTGTTGAGCACATAAGAGATATGATAGGCATATTGGAGTCTCTTGTCCTCGTTGTACTCTGGCTGATGCATAGTACAAGAAATACATTTGAACCCAAAACAAAAAGCAATAATAATCACCAAGAGAACCTGAAGTGTGTCTCCACACATCAAGGGAGACAAGCGAGGAAGCAGACAGTTCATTTCCACCTTCAACCTGGAAAATATAATTATTTGTTCAACTTTTCTTGTGGGTGTGTTTTTGTGCATTAATGTGTTGTTGAAAGCAAACTGATAGTGGCATTGAAAGTGATGGTGCGAATTTTAGCATTTTTAAATGTCTTGTCTCTTTCCTTTTGGGTATAAATGATTGTCAGATATGATTCACTAACACAACAGAGTAAAAGCAACTCCTTCTTGGGTTTTAATTTGGATGTTAGAGTCTGTCTTAAAGTTCTTCACATATTGCTTAAATTGTTTTCTCTTGCCCTTCTATTAATAGTTTAAAAGATTGAGCATAGCTAGATTTTCTTTTCAAAACAAATCAATACACTAAAAATAAAGTTTTCAACATTCTTTGCCTGTCCCTTAGCATTATGACATAAACTTCATTAGACACAATACTTTATTTACATTTATTTTGCTCAACTTACTTTAAATATTAAGGTGTAAACCACTATTTGTTTTGGAGACTATAATCATTGCTTTACATGTTACATTACATTATCTTCCAGTACATCAAGAGCAATTGATAAAAGAAAAAAGAGTCTTGGTGGATGATTCTTCAAGTACTGAATAATGATACAATAAGTTCTTCTAAAACAAGTACAGGAACATAAGGGGGTGAGGAAGCAGAGAGAGGGGCAGAGCCTGGGGATATGCACTGCAGAATGATGTCTTCTGGAACTGACATGGCCCATGCACTCACGAACTCACTGCTGCTATGGTTATCTTCACAAGGCTTACCCCAAAATCTTAGCCTACATCTTTTCATAAAAGCCCCTCATCCTTGAAAGAATAATGGCAATAAATACTTCCTGGGGAAATGAATATCATGCTCTTCCTTGGTATAGCCCCTCCCTAAGCTTCATTTACTTGCATAAATATCCCTCCATCCATTTTAATTAAAATTAAAAAAAAAAAACTATGGGATACATACAAAATAAGGGAAATAGGAGAGAACTTCATGGAAGAATGATTTCTGTTTCAGCAGGAAAAGGAGAAAAGGAGGTGGATGAGAGAGGGAATTTGGGGTTGGAAACAACAAGCATTCGTTATAGAAATAGCCACGAAGTTGTTAAACAATAAGTAGAAGTAGTGATAATGTTTCACTCATCAATGGGATAATGCACACAAATGTATCAGTCACACAATAAACATTATTTTATAAAAATATCCCTGACTTCATGTTAGATAAATTTTACAGGGAACATATATATATATATATATATATATATATATATATATATTTCTTAAACCTAGTCCTTCATTTAAAAATTCTTTTGATTAAAGTATCATCACTCATACAGGTTAACATTAGGAATCAGTATAATATGATTGGTACTCCCCTTACGGATACTCCCAGGCTTGAAAACATTTATCAAGGCTCTTGTGTTTACAACTTGACTTCTGTTGAAGCATCAAGTTCCATTTCTTAATTCTCATCTGTATGTGAAACTTATCTGCCTATTCAGAATCTTAGATTCTAAGAGGTCATAATGTCATGTAGTAACAACCCTAATATACATTTTCCATAGTGTGCAAACTTCCATATGACATTCTTTCATCTACATAGTCCCTGTATTTGAATTCTTTATTCATTTTAATTCTGTGCTTCTGAATGTTGTCCTGCAGGTATGTAGTACATTATGAGCATTCTTGTTGTCTGTAGTTCAGAAGAGGATATGGGATGCCCTAAAATTGGAGCTCAAAATGATTTTAGAGCCATATGTGGGTATACTGGGAAACAAAGCCAGGTTGTGTTGAAGTGCAGCAGTACTCTTAATTACAAAACCATCTTCCCCGTCTTGTCTGAATTTTTAAATATCCACTCATAGTTGTGGACATACTCATTATGTAGATCACTTCTTTGTAGAATTGAAAATGCAAGGAAAGGCCTTGAACCATTTCCTCAGGAACCTCTCTGTGGTACCCTTGCTTCGACCCAAGGCTTTTCCAAAATATCCATTCAGTCTTTACTGGGTAAGATATCTACTCTTGTTAGTCTCAGGTTGGAACTCCCTTATCCCTGATTCATCTTATCCCTGCTAGTATTCAATATCATTCTGTCTAGAGAAGATAAAATCTGAGCCAGAGGCAACCCCCCCAGATTGACTTCTCTCCCATCCTTGTACTTTTTAGGCAAGTAGACCTCTTCCCTCTATAGTCTCTCCATTAAACAAAATTGGATTACATAAGGCTGAATTTTCTGGCTTAGTCTTCATGACTCCACACTGATCCTCAGTCTCGCCTGCTACCCACTGCCTCTTCTTTCCCTTTTCTCCCCACTCCCTTCTCTTTCACTATGTTGCTTTTACAGGTTTCTTGACACATACTTTTAAAATATTTTAGGTTGAGAATTCTCTTACAGAGTCAGAATATTAAGGTTGAAAGTCTTTATCACGGCTTTAATGTAAAGTATGAGATTAAGAAACAAATATGGGTTTAATTGTTCCAGTCCCTTGAGGGGTGTTATCCACCAGAGATAAAGTTTTTAAGTAATAACTACTTAGGCATAGTGACGCAATGCTGTAATACCAATGGATAGGTTGAAGCATGACTCTATAGAAGGCCAGCACATACTATACACTGAGATGCTACCTTAAAAGAAAACAAAAAAATAAAAAAGAGAAATGTTTCAATAATGTATATAGCAAATTAAATGCTCAGTAGCACAACCTGCTAGTGTATTGATTATTATTTTCGAGATCTAAAATGATTATGAAAAGAAAACTGGAAATAGTAGATTTCTTTTTCTCTGGAACATATGACCTCTGAGGCCAACATTATAGTGTCTGAAATTTGCTTCTGTTCTCACCAATCTAGTCCCAAAGTATTTAAATCCTAAATTTACTTTAGGGCAGATTCAAATGGTAAGATTTCTAGAAGCTTCTCATGAGGTTATTTTCTGAAGTTTTTACTACCCATGTTTAGATTTTCATAACTAATCCCCAAATTTCCCCATTGGCTGGCATGAAACAAGGACTCCAGTAGGTATTTAATATATGTTGAATAAATCAATGACCTACCTTCAACCAAAAACTCATCAATCACTTTTCTTTTCTTTTTCTATCACTACTGAATGTCTTTTCTGCACAAACAAAGTTTGATTAGTTTGATTTGTTGTTGAGTAGATCAATATTTGGTTTAGTTCAGGACATATTTGTGTATTTGTGTTTGTGTGTGTGTGTGTGTGTGTGTGTGTGTGTGTGTGTGTGTGTGTGTGATTTACATGCGTGTGCAGGTACAAACATGTCTGTGACCAGATGGCAAGTAGAACATCTGGTATTTTCCCCTATTGCTCACCTCCTTATTCTCTTGAGACTAGAGTTGTAACTGAACCTGGAGTTTGCTATTTTTCAGCTACACTGGAGATCAGCAAGCCACAGAGATTCTCCTGGAATCTCTGCCTCCATTCCCCTAGCATTGGGATTATGGATGTACCAGACCACAATAATCTAGCTACTTGGTTGCTGGAATCTAAACTCAGGTCCAAGTGCTTTCATAGCTCTTATCCACTGAGCCATTTCTCTGCTCCTATCCAAGGACATTGTGAAGTCTATGCCAAGTAAAGGCTTGCCTATATGTTCTGTAAACCAATCTGTTCTGTGATACAGTAACCATAATTTTACCTTTCCAGGTAACCTATCTGTGAATCTTTGATTCCAAAATATCTGTAAAAAGTTTGGTTCTAAAGTCTAAGACGATCTCTTTGCTTTCTTTCTGTGATACTCTCTGCCCTTGATACTTATTTATAATTCATATTAATGTTTTAAAAGTGAAGCAGGTGGATTATAATTTGAATTTCTGTTTGATTCAAGTTTAGAATTTTCAGAGAACTCTTCAATTTTGGGTCTGGTAATTTAAATCCCTGTCATTGAACATTTATCAGTTAGTTGGTTATATATAAACTTTTGAGTATTTCTGTGCACATGGGAAAAGACCATGAGGATTTGAAACAAAATCAGGGTGTTTCCCTATTTTAAAGGTAAAATTCACATATACCAGGCCTCTACACACCAGTGCAAGACTCTTTCCAAATGGACCCTAAAAATCACTGGTTTAATAATCAACAACAATAAAAATCATTGAAAAATTCTGCCATTTAAATTATAAAAAGAACTCACAAAGTGCAATGATAAGAAAACAAACAGCACAGAACACGGGGCTGGCAATTACGCCAATGAGATGCCACTATATTTATTAAAATTGATAAGATAGAACTGACAACACCAGATGTTGAGGCACATAAAGAGCAATAATTTTTATGCATTTCTGGTGGAATTACAGCCACTTTAAAAATATTTAGATAATTTCTTACAAAACTGAAAATGCATATAGTATATAAATCTAGGGATTGTGTGTTTTGTTATTTACCCAAGTAAGCTAAAATCTCATTTGCACACAAAAGCCTGCACATGAATGTTTTTCACAACTTTGTTTATTATTTCACAAACTTGGAAGTAATCTAGATACTTTACAGATGGACAAATTGGTGTATATTCACACAAGGGAATGTCAATCAGTAATAAAAATATGGGCCAACAAGCTTACACAGCCAGGAAGCAACCATAACTGCACATTGGTGATTGTTAGTCTTCATTGTCAGCTTGCCTGAAGTTTTCTTTTTCCTTTTATTTTCTTTGCATTTTTGTTTGTTTGTTTCTTGTTTGTTTTTGTTTTCCAGACAGAGTTTTTTTGCATAACCCTGTCTATCCTAAAGCTTGCTCTGTAGACCAGGCTGGCCACATACTCAAAAATCTGCCTCTGCCTTTGCTTCCAGAGTGGTGGTAAAAGATGTGTGCCACTACACCCAGCATAGATTTTGCATTTTGTGGGAGATGCATCTCTGAGCATGTCTGTGAAGGGAATTTGTATAAAGGGTTAACAGAGGAGAATAACCACCACTCCATTCTCTCTCGTGCAGAGAGACTTGATGGAAAGGGGGAAGGAGTAACTCAGAAAGTGCATGAACATTCTTCTGTCTTCATATTGAAATTGAGGATAAAGCATGAACAGTTGCTTCATACTCATGTTGCCAAACGTACCCACCTATGGTAGACATTATCCCTCAAACAGTGGGCCAAAAATAATCCTTTAAAAAACGTTTCTTTTATCAGGTATTTTGTCACAGCAAATACAAAATAACTCATACAATATGACTAAAGGAAAGAACTCAAGCTTGGGAAGTTGATGGATAGAGGATATGACATGACAGAAAAGACAAAATTATGAAGATAATAAAAGACTTGGGGTTTGCCCAAAGCCAGAGGGGGGAAGGGGGATAAGTACAGCTTAGAAGAATGTTAGGGTGTGGAAAATACTCTATGAGACACCATAATGGTGACTATGCTATTACCTAATTTTCCAAGGAGAATCACAACACAAACATGGATCCAGAAGGTGAACTATGAACTTTGGGTAAGATGTGTTAATACAATGTTACCACTGTAACAAAGACACAACTCTTATAAGGGGTATTGGTGTGCCAGGAAGAAACACAAGTATACAGAAGCAAAGACTCATAGGAAGTTCTATATCTTCTCAATTTTTTCTTGAACCTAAAATTTCTGTGAAATCAAAGAATACTATAAATCATAGACATGGATATATAAACATACTTACATGGCCATTACAAAGTCACTAAGGTATTATAATTAACAGTATAGGACTACAGAAGAAACACATATAAGGATATCCAAAGGTTATCCAGGCTTATAAGATAATTTCAAAAATCAGTATTCTTTAGCCACTAATTCTTATTAATCATCAAAATATATTAATGAAGATAATGCCATTATTATCACTTCATTATTTAGGACTTGAGTCTCACATGGTAAACAACTTTCTCAACTTTACAGAATTAGTGGTGCATGGATACTTTAGATACAAATCCAGAACATGTGGCCTGTTCTGGATTTGTATCTAAGGATATTGTAACAAGGATATTGCATGTCCTTGGCTTAGCTAGTAGTCACAACTGCCTATATTGTGAGAAAATGAAAATTCAGGTATAAATATCCCAAAGGAATAATAATCCAGAAAGCAGGAGTCATATTCATTTCTAGAATCAGAACATTTTATGCCTTATCTATTTATAATTATTTCCTCAAACCATTAATGTAGAACTATTGTAAACAATTAGTCTGTTATATATGAATTATACATGTAGTATGCTTATGCTCAATTTATAAGAAATTCATCTGATTAATAAAACTTATAAAGGAAATATTTTATAGGTTCATTTGATGCTAGTCAATTGTATTTTCTACTCTTAAAATATTAGTAATTAGACTTCTTGCCAGATATTTGCACCTTTACAAATACACCTGAAGATATAACCTCTCCTTTTTCATTGTGACTGACAATTTTATACAGAGAAATATAAGCTGGAAAAGTAATGACTTGTACCATATACTGGTATGATGCAAAGAATGATGAAATTTTGTTGATATTTCCCTGGCTTGTCTACAGCAATTGAAGCTTATCAACAAGGTTGATGACACACCATTAGGAAATCTAAACAATGATTTTACAAAGCTGGAAAAAATTTCCAAAACTCAAGTTATTGCAACCTCATAGGAGTAATTATATACACAGTCTGAACTGTGAAGTTGGCAGTAAGGAATTATCAATGACAGCTCTTTGTCAACTTTGGGGCAGAAGCGGAAAGGGAACATGGAACCCTTCGCTCAAACACAAAGGCTACAATTGAACCTCAGATTATTTCCTGGTCTCCTGGGCGATGCCAATAGAGTCAGACTATTTATAAAAACAGGCAAAGATGTTCTCAGAGAGAGTTCATGTATAAACTTGTGTTGTATATCTGAAAGCGCATCTTGGAATCACACACACTATAAACTTCTTAAACTGAAGGAGCATGCCTGTAGCTTGCCATTGTCTCCTTTTCCAAGGAACAGAGAAAGGTAACCTGCTCCTCCCACCCAATTTACAGAGGCTACGATTTCACAGTATTTCCATTTCAATTAAGATAACACCGGTTTTTAATCTACTGAATGAATGAGGCACCCTTCTCTCTAATGCAGGAATATATACCACACAACTGACTTAGGTTTCTTTTTCTAAAATATTCCTGAGGTGATAGTCAATTTGTTGCCTGAGGAACATCGAACTAAAAATAACTTTTAATCCTTGTACCATTTTAGTCTTCTGATGGGGAGAGAGAGTGCACATCAATGAAACATCACTGGCCTTAACTGAACAAAAAATATAAAATAAAGTGGCCTTTTATACTCTAACATTTAACGTGTGTGTGGCTGAAATTTTTTCAGATAGAAGAAGAGATTTTTACAATGTTTGTTCACAATTGTTTCTCTTTAAACAAGAATCTGTTTACACCAGAAAAATGTTACGAGTAGATTTCTGGTGGAATGTCATTAGATCCCTTTCACATGGACGCTGAGATTCACAAAACAAGAATCAGACATTGGAATCCTGAGAAGCTATTTTGCCAGCCAAACCCCTACACTTTTGTGCAAAATAGTTTCAAAGTTACAAAATTATTAAGTTTTTTTTGTTAAAATATTCAATTCCCATATATGTGGAGGAGGTGATAAAGTGAGATGGGAGGGATAATTCATATACACTCTTGACTTTCATTCTGAGATCTAAGTACAGATACAAACTATGAATGAGCAATTACAAGTGTGTGTTTGCAAGAAACATCTGAAACCAAAATGAAAATTTAAAAATGTCTTTTGTAAAGACAATACATAATTGGCAAACACTAAAGAGAAGATATATCCTAAGATTAAGTAATTGATTACATCTTTTCAAAAATATTTATGTCTTTATACATGGTTTAAAGCAGAACAATCAATCTATTTTAGCTGGCATATGAAGCTGTAGATTTATGTTTGTCTACTAAAAGAGCTCCAGTAAGCATACTTTTCACCAACTCAGAGACACAAATCATAGGGCCTCAGACTGTGAGAAAAAAATCTGTAAATTTTGATAAGAGGATGACAAAAATTTGATGCATTTGCCAAAAATCAAATTGTAAGAACTATTTGAATGACCTCCATTGACAAGCTATTTAAAGTTATTCATGTGGTATGGCATTGCCTCAACTGTACAGCATAGGCAGGATGTTTTTTCTAAGTTTATATCTTGAATAAACTACATACAGGGACATATATTATTTCTTTTACTGTAAGAACTATTACCCCTTCAAAAATAGAAATCCTAGCCAGGCATTGGTGCCACATGCCTTTAATCCCAGCACTTGGGAGGCAGAGGCAGGTGGATTTCTGAGTTTGAGGCCAGCCTGGTGTACAGAGTGAGTTCCAGGATAGCCAGGGCTACACAGAGAGACCCTGTCTCAAAAAACCAAATAAATAAATAAATAAACAAATAAATAAATAAATAAAAATCCTATATAGTTGAATAAATAAAGGTAAGTGTTCAAAGGGAAATATACAGGGAAGGCCCAGTGGTCTCCACAGAATATGTCCCTCACTGTGGAAACTGAAAAAGATTATAGTAGGTTTAGAATTCTAAAACTTCAGTGTATTTCTAAACCACATTGGCATCTTGATAAAAAACAGATCTGACTCACCAGTCTTGGGTGAATCATAAGACTGTTCATTTTCTGTAAAGTCACAGATGATCTTGATTGGTAAGCCTGCAAATCATACCTTGAACAGTGAGTTATGATATACAGAGAGGCTTCAAGGACAGAAATGTATAATAATACAGAATGTAAATTACACTGAAGTCTCTGTTTAGGCTTCCTAATATAATAATCTGTATAGTAAATCATTTTTAAACACACAATTTGCAAAAATAACTTGAAAATGTAATTTTTTTCTTTTAATTTAAGAAACCCGTACCAACAATTCAAATTTATTCAGTTCTTCTGGGTTAGTTTTCAGGGTTGATTGTGACAAATGTAAATGAATATCCCATGGCTTTGTGTTATTCTGGCAAGGTAAGTGGAAGCCACCATTATTTGTCTGTAGAAGTCCTGCTGACAAATTTCAAAAGAAATACAGTCTGAAGTTTCACCACCTCTATAATCACAGCTGTCTTTGTCATGTCTAAAGACTGTGGCAGGGATTAGGAGAGTGTGAAACCTCACCATAAACAATGAGTTATTCAAAGAGAAGGTTCATTTTAAAAATAAATCTATCATTTGAATGTAAAATGTAAAAGTGACTTTTCCAGGTTGAAAGGAGAATACATTGTAATCCTAGCTCAAGAGATTTTGTTTCAAAATCCCAATTCAGATAAGAAGGCAAAAGAAGGTACCATGGAGGAATCCACAGAAAACCTCTCCTTTGCCTATCAATCTCCCAAACTGCCACCTAACCAGCCCATTTCAATACTGCTTTCCTGTATTTATTTGAGTCATTTTGTATTTCAGTTTTGATCCTAATATAACTTTCTGCTAGAATTCAAGCAGAATAATACAAAAGAGCATTTTCCTGAATAGTACACAAAAAAGCTATTTCTTAGGGTTGTTTCTCCCATATTATTTTTTGCTTCATGCAAAACAAGACCTATATGGTTTAAAGCTCTCAACTGGCTCTTTAGGACTCCATTAAACTTGCTAGAGCAATAGCTTACAAGAGTGCTGCTGGATTTTCCATCAAGAAGCCAGTAATACAGAGGGGAGTAAATAAATGATTTGATACAAGATTTGTAATTTTTTCCACCTTGCTTCCCATATATATGCACACTAAGTTTATTCTAATTCATAGAACCTTCTCAAAGAAAATTTAGTTAAGATATATATATAAATAAAAATCTCAAAAGTCTTTCAAAAATGGTTACAATATACTAAATCTTTATGACAAATGATGAAACATTATGAAAATTCAAAGATCCTAATGCTGAAGCATAAACACACACACACACACACACACACACACACACATACTCACATCATTTTTATTAAGGCAAATGTAGGCCCGAGGTTGAGAAAATAGATAGTAGTCAATTATTATTCACAACAGCATTTCTAATTTACTTTTATATATGCACATGGTAACTTCATCCTGAAGAGTTTTTAAGACCAACTACACCTTAAAATCATCATTCTGCTGTATAATGGCAATCCACACCATGGAAAACATGAGACTGCAGTACAGATACCCTTCCCAGGCTTAGATTGTTTTCATATAGATAAATATTTCATTAAAGTAGATAACACACTCAGTGAATTTACTGATTTGATAATACTATTTGATAATACTATTGATATATACTCTAGCTCCCTTTTTGGAATTTATTACAACAGAACAAACTAAGACATGGAAAATAAGCTTTTCTACATATTGATAAACAAATCTCTCATTTCTTCAGTATCTACTATAGAATTAATATGGCCATGAAAATTATGTTTCCATTAAAGCATTTTATTAAGGGATTCTCAGGGAATCTCTGATCATTTACAAGGGTCCAGAGACTAATCATGACTTGAATTAATTACTGATGTTTGAACTTAGACTGTAATAGTAATGACAGAAGGTATTTCTTGTTAAACAACTGCAAGATGCTAGACAAGAGAACAGCTTCCTTATCTCACTTCACTTAATTTTTTTTTTTGGTATTAGATATTTTCTTTTTTTTTTTACATTTCAAATGATATATCCTTTCCTGGTTTCCCCTCCTAAAAAATAAACCCTGTTCCCTCCTCCCCTCCCCCTGCTCACCAACCCACCCTGTCCCACTTCCTGACCCTGGCATTCCCCTACACTGAGGCATAGAACTTTTGCAGGACCAAGGGCCTCCCCTCCCATTGATGTCCAACTAGGCTTTCCTCTAATATATATGCAGCTGGAGCCATTAGTCCCACCATATGTACTCTTTGGTTGGTGGTTTAGTCCCTGGGAGCTCTAAGGATACTAGTTAGCTCATATTGTTGTTAGTCCTAAAGGACTGCAAACCTTTCAGCTCTTAGGGTCCTTTCTCTAGCTCCTTCATTGGGGACCCTGTACTCAGTCCAATGGCTTATGAGCCTCTACTTCTGTATTAGTCGGATACTGTCAGAGCCTTTCAGGAGACAGCTATATCAGGCTCCTGTCAGCCAGCACTTGCTACCATACACAATAGTGTCTGGGTTTGGTGACTGAAAATAAGAAGGATTCCAAGGTGGGGCAGTCTCTGGATTGTCCTTCCTTAAGTCTCTGCTCCATAGTTTGTCTCTGCAACTCCTTCCATGAGTATTTTGTTCCCCCTTCTAAGAAGGATCTAAGTATCCAGTTTGGTCTTCCTTTTTTCTTGAGTTTCTTGTGATTTGTGGATTTTATTTTGTGATTTCGGAGCTTCTGGGCTAATTATCCACTTATCAGTGAGTGCATACCATGTGTGTTCTTTTGTGATTGGGTTACCTCACTCAGGATGATATTCTCCAGATTCATCCATTTTCCTAGGGATTTCATGAATTCATTGCCATTCCTATGCTGAGGGACATCTGGGTGGTTTCCAGTTCCTGGCTATTGTAAATAAGGCTGCTATGAGCATAGTAGAGCATGTGTCCTTATTACATGTTGGAGCATTTTCTGGGTATATGCTCAGGAATGTTATAGCTAGGTCCTCTAGTAGTATTATGTCCAATTTCCTGAAAAACCACCAAACTGATTTCCAGAGTGGATGTACTAGCTTGCAATCCCACCAGCAATGAAGGAGTGTTCCTCTTTATCCACAACCTCACCAGCATCTGCTGTCACCTGATTTTTTGATCTTAGCCATTCTGAATGGTGTAAGGTGGAATCTCAGGGTTGTTTTGATTTGCTTTTCCCTGATAACTAAAGATGTTGAACATTTCTTTAGGTGCTTCTCAGCCATTTAATATTGGTCAGTTGAGAATTCTTTGTTTAGCTCTGTACTCCATTTTTTAATAGGGTTATTTGGTTCTCTGGAGTCAAACTTCTTTAGTTCTTTGTATATATTGGATATTAGCCCAATATCGGACATAGGATTGGTAAAGATCTTTTCCAAATCTGTTGGTTGCTGTTTTGTCCTATTGACAGTGTTCTTTGCCTTACAGAAGCTTTGTAATTTTATGAAGTCCCATTGGTCATTTCTTGATCTTAGAGCAGAAGTTAATGGTATTCTATTAAGGAAATGTTCCCCTGCGCCTATGTGCTCTAGGCTCTTCCCCACTTTCTTTTTTATTAGTTTCAGTGCATCTTGATCCAGTTGGACTAGAGCTTTGTACAAGGAGAAAGGAATGGATTGATTTGCATTCTTCTACATGCTAACTGCCAGTTGAGGAAGCACCATTTGTTGAAAATGCTGTCTTTTTTCCACTGGATGGTTTTCGCTCCTTTGTCAAAGATCAAGTGACCATAGGTGTATTGGTTCATTTCTGGGTCTTCAATTCTATTCCATTGATCCACTTACCAATACCATGCAGTTTTTATCACAGTTGATCTGTAGTACAGCTTAAGGTCAGGGATGGTGATTCCACCAGAGGTTCTTTTATTGTGGAGAATAGTTTTCTCTATCCTAGGTTTTTTGTTATTCCAGATGAATTTGCAAATTGCTCTTTCCAAGTCTGTGAAGAATTGAGTAGGAATTTTGATGGGGATTGCACTGAATATGTAGATTGCTTTCAGCAAGATGGCCATTTTTACTATATTAATCCTGCCAATTGATGAGAATGGGAGATCTTTCCATTTTGTGAGATATTCTTCGATTTCCTTCTTCAGAGACTTGAAGTTCTTGTCATACATATCTTTTACTTGCTTAGTTAGAGTTTCATCAAGGTATTTTATATTATTTGTGACTACTGTAAGAGTTTTGTCTCCCTAATTCCTTTCTCAGCCTGTTTATTCTTTCTGTAGAGGAAGGCCACTGATTTGCTTGAGTTAATTTTATATCCAGCTACTTTGCTGAAGTTGTTTATCAGGTTTAGGAGTTCTCTGGTGGAATTTGTGGGGTCACTTAAGTATACTATTATATCATCAGCAAATAGTGATAATTTGACTTCTTCCTTTCCAATTTGTATCCCTTTGATCTCCTTTTGTTGTCTAATTGCTCTGGCTAGGACTTCAAGTACAATATTGAATAGGTAGGGAGAGAGTGGGCAGGCTTTTAGTGGGATTCCTTCAAGTTTCTCTCTGTTTAGTTTGATCTTGGCAACTGGTTTGTTGTATATTGCTTTTATGATGTTTAAGTATGGGCCTTGAATTCCTCATCTTTCCAAGACTTTTATCATGAAGGAGTGTTGGATTTTGTCAAATGTTTTCTCAGCATCTAAGTAGATGATCATGTTTTTTTCTTTGAGTTTGCTTATATAGTGAATTACATCAATGAATTTCCATATATTGAACCATCCCTGTATCTCTGGGATGAAGCCTACTTGAATATGATGGATGATTGTTCTAATGTGTTCTTGGATTCGGTTTGCAAGAATTTTATTGAGTATTTTTCCATCAATATTCATAAGGGAAATTGGTCTGAACTTTTCTTTCTTTGTTAGGTCTTTGTGTGGTTTAGGTATCAGAGTTATTGTAGCTTCATAGAATGAACTGAGTAGAGTACCTTCTGTTTCTATTTTGTGGAATAGTTTGAGGAGTATTGGTATTAGGTCTTCTTTGAAGGTCTGATAAAACACTCCACTAAACCCATCTGGTCCTGGGATTTTTTTGGTTGGGAGACTATTAATAACTGTTTATATTTATTTATGGGATATGGGACTGTTTAGATTGTTTATTTGATCTTGATTTAACTTTGGTAACTGGTATCTGTCTGGAAAATTGTCCATTTCATCCAGGTTTTCCAGTTTTGTTGAGAATAGTCTTTTGTAGTAGGATCTCATGATTTTTTGGATTTCCTTAGTTTCTATTGTTATGTCTCCCTTTTCATTTCTGGTTTTGTTAATTAGGATACTGTCTCTGTGCCCTCTAGTTAGTCTGGCTAAGGGTTTATTTGTTTTGTTGATTTTCTCAAAGAACCAGCTCCTGGTTTGGTTGATTCTTTGTATAGTTCTTTTTGTTTCCATTTGGTTGATTTCAGCCCTGACTTTGATTATTTCCTGCTGAGTCCTCTTTGGTGAATTTGCTTCTTTTTGTTCTAGAGCTTTCAGATGTGCTGGTGTATGCTCTCTCCAGTTTCTTTTTGGAGGTACTCAGAGCTATGAGTTTTCCTCTTAGGACTGCTTTCATTGTGTCCCATAAGTTTGGGTATGTTGTGGGTTCATTTTCATTAAACTCTAAAAAGTCTTTAATTTATTTCTTTATTTCTTCCTTAATCAAGTTATCATTGAGTAGAGTGTTGTTAAGCTTCCATGTGTATGTGGGCTTTCAATTGTTTATGTTGTTATTGAGGAGCAGCCTTAGACTTTGATGATCTGATAGGATGCAAGGAATTATTTCAATCTGCCTGTTTTGTAACCGATTATATGGCCAGTTTTGGAGAAGGTACCATGAGGTGCTAAGAAGAAGGTATAACCTTTTGTTTTAGGATAAAATATTCTATAGATATCTGTTAAATTCATTTGTTTCATAATTTCGGTTAGTCTCACTGAGTCTTTGTTTAGTTTCTGTTTCTATGATCTGTCCATTGCAGAGAGTGGGGTGTTGAAGTCTCCCAAAATTAATGTGTGTTGTGCTATGTGTGCTTTGAGCTTCAGTAAAGTTTCTTTTAAGAATGTAGATGGCCTTGCATTTGGAGAGTAGAGGTTCAGAATTGAGAGCTCATCTTGGTATATCTTACCTTTGATAAGTATGAAGTGTTCCTACTTATCTTTTTTGATCAATTTAGGTTGAAAGTCAATTTTATTTGATAGTAGAATCGCTGCTTCAGCTTTTTTCATGGGACCTTTTGCTTGGAATATTGTTTTCCAATCTTTTATTCTGAGGTAGTGTCTCTCTTTGTCACTGAGGTTGGTTTCCTGTATGCAACAAAGTGTAGGGTCCTGTTTACATATGCAATCTGATAGTTTATGTGTTTTCATTGGGGAATTAAGTCCAGTGATATTAATAGATATTAAGGAAAAGTAATTGTTGCTTCCTGTTATTTTTGTTGTTAGAGTTGAAATTATCTTCATGTATCTATCTTCTTTTAGTTTTGTTTGAAGATTACTTTCTTGCTTTTTCTAGGATGTAGTTTCCCTGCTTGCGGTTTTTCCTTTTATTATCCTTTGAAGGGCTGGATTTATGGAAAGATATTGTGTAAATTTGGTTTTGTCATGGAAAACCTTGGTTTCTCCATCTATGGTAATTGAGAGTTTTGCTGGGTATAGTAGCCTGGGCTGGCACTTGTGTTCTCTTGGTGTCTATATGATATCAGCCCAGGAACTTCTGGCTTTCATAGTCTCTTGTGAGAATTCTTTTTTAATTCTGATAGATCTGCCTTTATATGTTACTTGACCTTTTTCCCTCACTGCTTTTAATATTCTTTCTTTGTTTTGTGCATTTGGTGTTTTGATTAGTATGTGTCAGGAGGAATTTCTTTTCTGGTCCAATCTATTTGGAGTTCTGTAGGCTTCTTGTATGTTCATGGGCATCTCTTTCTTTAGGTTAAGGAAGTTTTGTTCTATAATTTTGTTGAAGATATTTACTGACCCTTTAAGTTGGGAGTCTTTACTTTCTTTGATACCTATTATCTTTAGGTTTGGTCTTCTCATTGTGTCCTGGATTTCCTGGATGTTTTGGGTTAGGATCATTTTGCATTTTGAGTTTTCGTTGACTGTTATGTCAATGTTTTCTGTTATCTTCTTCACCTGAGATTTTCTCTTCTATCTCTTGTATTCTGTTAGTGATGCTTGCATCTATGGCTCCTGACTTCTTTCCTAGGTTTTCTATCTCCAGAGTTGTCTCTCTTTGTGATTTCTTCACTGTTTCTACTTCCATTTTTAGGTCCTGGATGGTTTTGTTTACTTTCTTCACCTGTTTGGTTGTGCTTTCCTGTAATTCTTTAAGGCATTTTTGTGTTTCATCTTTAAGGTCATGTTCCTGTTTACCTGTATTCTCCCTTATTTCTTTAAGGGAGTTATTTATGTCCTTCTTAAATTCCTTTATCACCATCATGAGATATGATTTTAGATCCAAGTCTTGCTTTTCCGGTGTGTTGGGGTATCTGTGGTAGGAGTACTGGGTTTTTGTGATGGTAAATAGTCTTGATTTCTCTTGGTAAGATTCTTGCATTTGCCTTTTGCCATCTGTTAATCTCCAGTGTTAGATGTTCTTGCTGTCTCTGGCTAGAGCTTATTCCTCCTGTGGGTCTGTAAGCTTGTGTCAGCACTCCTGTGAGAACAGCTCTCCCCAGTAAGAACTGTGTGGAGAGGGCTGTGGATCAGCCCTCTTTAAGAGCAGGTCTTGACTTAGAAAGAGAAAATAGCAATCTACCTGAGTCCTGGGGTCAAAGGACTCTCTGTAGACTTGCTTTCTTCTGGCATGAAAGGTGAACAAAAGGCTGTGGAACAGGTGCAACTCCTAGTTGTAGATGGAGGCAGGAAGGACCCTGTCTCCACTGCTCTGCTGCTTCTGTGGCCTGTGCCTCCTGGCTGGTCCTGCCTTACAAAGACACCGGAGAGAAAATGGCAATCTCTCCTGAGTCTCTTACTTAATTCTTACAATTGCTTTAGGAGCCTGGAAGCAAACTGAATACTTTAGAGAAGACAAAAGCAAAGTTGAAAAGACTTAGCAATGGTCACAGAGCTAGCTAGTAGTAGGACTTGGTTAAAGCTTAATATTGTGTTAAAAATTCTATATATTCTATAAAATGTCTCTTGACTAAGAGGTTATAAATTAAAGCAGGAAGCAGAGATATAGAATGTGATTTCCTTATTAGAATAGAAGGCAACACCACAACATTTTGCTATAAAGCTTGCTGGGATTTAATCACTGATACACTTAATGCATGCACCTAAAGTAAACCATACAAAATAGAATTTTCTTAAAGCACTCCAGAGTAATTTACAGTGCCACATGAAATAGCATACAAACAAAGAGAAGAGGAAAATGCATTAAAACAATAAATCAAGAAAAGCTGACTCTACTCCTGTACAAAGACTTTGCAGTTTAAGTGGTCCAGTTGCTGGATTGCCTAAGCGGCTCTTGGTGATAGCATATGCTGTACACAATGCAGTTCTTGTGTCCAGTACTTTGTGTCTAGTCAGTCAAGCTCTGCTATAGCAGATATGCTTGCTGCGTAAATATCTTTTTAAAACTTCATTTGTTTATCAAAATCTATTCATTCTTTTTGAGGATCATCTTTCCTCATTCATCTGAATGTAACAATTAATGTACCTTCTCTTCTGATACCAGAGGTGATAATAAAGACTGTTGGATCCTCACATGGGACTGGAAGGTGTCTTTTCAGTGATCTTGAGAGCACAGGGCTAATTTTCCCAAATAAAAATTCTCCTCTGAGAGGTTGCATTAATGAGGTCCACAGTGAAGCCTGACACTTGACTGGTCTAATTATCTTAAGTGGCCTAGCATGAAGTTCCCTTTCCAATGGCCTCTCTGGAAGCCAGCATGCAAGTGAACTGGGATCCCTCTCCCTGGTTAATTTCACAAACATAGGGCTCTTTCCTTTGTGTTTGTCTAACTAAAATACAATTTGTTCTCTTCTGACAAGACCTGCTCCCATAGAAGGGGTGTGCAGAGATTTGGCTAGCAGCAAGCTACAAGTTCTAGTGTGTTCCATGAACACTGCCAACACAAATACTCATCCAGTTTTGAAAAACAGCAGTCATCATGCTCCTAGAAATTTCTGTCTTTTCTTTCCAAAATGGGACCTGATCTGTGTGCAATGTGATCCTTTCCCTCAGCCTTTGGAAAATATATCTTTTGAGAGCCTTCCACATACCAGGTATTGATATTTCCTTCATTTTCTTCCTTTCTTTTGTTGTTTTTGCTGTTTTATAAGTTTGACACCCAGCAGTTGGATCTTACCCACACTGACTATCTGTATATTTGGGCATTTTAACAGGGACAGTTACCAAAGTATGAAATTGGGTTAGTCAAACTTTCTCATTGTATTTCCTGTTCAAATATACGAGGTTATGATATGCTATATTCCTTATTGCTTAGGAAGCCACCTAAATGTAGGTAAACAATCAGGCTTCTGGCAGGCTCATATTGGAAAGAGGAAATAATTTTATTTTTCTGTAGTTCTCCTGAGCAATTTAGTCCAGAAAGATAATTATTCCTTCCATTATCTAAAAATCTAGAGAGGCATCTACCAGAAAAAAATCTACACAAAGACATCTGTAGTAATCAATCTATTGAAGAATTTTTAATGCAATTACAATTACATTCATTTTCTGGATAGGTGTTGACTTGGATACCAGCAGTGAAAAAGCAAACATTTAAAACCATCTGAATTCATACAGTTTTCACTGTAGAATTCATGGGTAAACAAAAAGTGAGAAATAAATGAAATTATAAGAGATGATAAAAAGGTGGCCTGGGAAGTGTAGCCAGAGCAGCTGTCACTAGAAAGTGACCTTTTACTCCTCCATGGAAGCTAGGCAAAGAGCAATGATGCCTCAAAAATGTCCCAGGCTACCAGATAGAAAGATTTAGAGGCAAAATAAACAGGACAGGTAGAGAAGGCCAGCGCGGCTAGAGTAGAGTCGGGAGGAGAACAGCTCATGTTATATCAGAGTTCATAGAACACTGGAAAGCTTTGACTTTTGTATGAGCGAGGTAGGCAGATTTGAAGGACATTGAAGGGATTATTGATTCCATTAGGTTTAAGTTTTAGAGTGTTCTCAACAGGCATGGCGCTGCATATTTTTAATTCTAGCAGCCAGGAAGCAAAGACAGGCAGGCTCTATGTGAGTTAGAGATCAGATTCATTACATAGCATGTTTAAGGACAGACAGAGCTTCCTAGAAAGGTCTGTCTAAATTTTAAAAATTAAAAAGTTTATAAAATTTGTCTTCAGATTTCATATGAACAAAAAAAGAGCGTAAGACATAGGTACAAAGGGCATTAGTAGACTATGAATGGCAAGACATGGTTAATATTGAGTAGATTTTAATTAGAATCATGTCATATTTAGGTATATCCAGCAAGATTACTGCCCGAAGAAGGTGAGTGCAGGACACTGTAAGAAGCAGAAGCATGTACCCTGCTCTTTTAGAAAGACAATAGAAACCACAATCTACCATCTGCTGAGACGATGCTGTGAAGACCTAGGGATCCACAGGATTGTCATGTTGGGTTTTGGCAGCTAAAATCAATACAGAGTTGGCCGATAGATAGGACATATGAATTCAGTAAATGGGAGTAAATTTGGAAATATCAACACTGATATTAAAGGCCGAGAGGAGAATGGGATCTCCAGGGGCCCGAGTATAAAACAGAATAGCAGCAGAGGCTCTCATGGCCTCTAATGATTACATGCCATGGGTATGAGGAAGGGCCAGAAGTAGCGAAGAGGAGCAGCGGAAAATCCAGGAAAGTGTGGGGTTCAGGGTTTAGAAACCAAGCAGGCCCATGTGCCAGGAGCTGTGATCAGGAGAAGGAGCTGGCTGCTTCTGTTCCTGAGATATGGACTGGTGACAGAGAGTGGCAGATCCAGCTATCCTGAGTAAGAGTGGATGTTTCTACCCTAACCAGGGTCTGCAGTTACAGCACCGAGAGTTTGTCGTCGACAGCAGTTGACACCCACACCTACACCCTGAACTTCCTTTAGTCTGTGTTCTCCAGAT
Source organism: Mastomys coucha (assembly GCF_008632895.1). Lineage (NCBI taxonomy): Eukaryota > Metazoa > Chordata > Mammalia > Rodentia > Muridae > Mastomys > Mastomys coucha. The sequence goes on along the minus strand of NW_022196912.1, from coordinate 2,865,897 downwards.
CACTGAACATCGCTTTTTCATATCATTTATAATATTTCAATATGGATAATTGGTGGCTCCTCAAGAAGGCCTCCTTCCTCCCATCACCAATACAAAGAATGAGATAAGCCTAACCTTTAAATCAATCTGTTTAATTACCATGACAAATGAGTACAGCTACCCTGCCACAGTGGTAGAAAAAAATGTCATAGTCTCATCATTATAAAAATCCCATCTTGATGAAGTTTGTCTCATCCTTTTCCAGGTCCCTGGCAAGAGTCATGTTTTCTTCTCCCAGTAGTTTTGTCCTTTCTAGGATGTCTCATAAGGTAAATTATACTTTTATTATATAGAAAGTGGTTTCTTGGATAAATATTTACAAACCCTAACTTAAAGGGATCAAAATGAACTTTTATATAAGATGATCCTCAAATGTCCTATAATAGCCTACTAGGACCTCAGCATCTACGAGTTCTGTGGCTGTTTTGAGCTTATTCAACGAGGGGTTCAGAGTTTATGACACATTTGTCAACAAGCATGTCTTCTCTCAAGCACTATTTAGAACTGCTGTCTCTGCACCCCATTCAGATACACAAACCAATAAAAACCCTGCTTCATGCAGACTCATGGCTAATAAAGAAGCTGCTTTGGAACTGGCTCTCCCCCTTTGGATTCTGATCTTTCTGCATAGCACAAGGAACTCTAGAACAGTTGATTTACTGAAAACAAGATAATAATCCTATGTGTAAAATCCCAAAATCAGTTATCTGCAGTTTGAAAATCTCAGTACTATTGTATAAATATAAACTGCAAACTTGGATAAAATTAATTTAGTGTTTGCTTAAAATTTCTTTGTAACACAGAAACAAATCTCTAGATTTTTCTCTCTCACCTACACTCAGTCAGGTGAGAGAAAATAATAGAAAATTAGACATCTGGCCCTGCATGAAAACCAGGGGCTCACCATGACATGGAATCCTGGAGTTGATAGTATCTAATGATTCCATTAAAAAAATGTTTCAAGTTGAGACAGAAAATGAAAAAAAAAATAGAAGAAACTAGAACAACCCAGCGACAAGAATAACAGCAACAAAACAAAACAGCAGCGCAAAAACCTGTGTATTTTTCCATAAAAATCCACATTTACTGACACTCTACCTTTAAGAGTAATATTTTCTGTTATAGACAAGCTTTAAAGTTAATGAAATTTTCATTTGTATGATGTTAAAAATATATAAGTACCAAGTTTCAGATGTCATGGAAACTAGGGAAAAAGAAAATTAAAGAAAAGAAAATAACTGTTTTCTACAGAGTTGAACATGAATATGTACCCACATTTGCAATAAGGTATTATAATGGACCTTGGGTATTTTTCAAAGTGACCTTTGTAAGTGGCTCATAGTATTCAGCACATCCCTGTGCTTTCTGTGCCATAACCTAACTAGGGCATTTTTACAAAAGGCAGCTTTTTGTTTTGGAAAATCATGAGTGACTTATGACTGACCTGTTTACTGTGCTAGAAAACGTGCTTCTTTATTCAAGAGACCATAGGAAGGAACAGAGAAAGAAACCATAGCAAGAAAAAAGAAAATTACAATCCTGGGGATTTTGGCACCAGGACTAACTATTAAAAGGTTGCTACCAGGCAGGATTTTAAATAATGCCCTTTTCAGCATACAATTTTAATACAGAAATTGACATATTGAGTTTGCAGCACATATTAGAATTGCTCTTTCTGCTACAGATGTGTCTGATTGACCTTGAACAAATGCCAAGAAATCCACCACTACCGTCCTTTTTCTCCTATGTAAATGATTCCCGCTGCCTCATAATTAACGATTTTTCTATCATTTCTATCATTGCGAGCACACATTGTTTAAGTGATAGGTAGAGTCGCAACTCAGGAGATAGAAGAAAAGTCTCTATGAGAGTTTAAATTAAGGAAGATCCTTGGATAGAAAAAGTATTAGAGCTGCTTATACAACTGATACAGTTGTGTTTCCTGTAGATTTGCTGAATTTACAACTTTAGACATGGAACTAAGATAGGTTGAAAGCAAAATTAGAAGGTGAATAATTTCCTGTCTTTGGAGTCAGTATATTTTATTATTAGACACTCATTCTCAGCCTACACTGGAAACTACTTTAAGCAAATGGAGATTGGTTTTCTTTTCTTTTCTTTCTTCAAGGGGGCATCTCATTAACATTAATAGAAACTATGCCCAGAAAAATCCATTAACATTAATGGAAGCTATGCATAGAAAAACTCTTAGATTAGTTTTCGTCTTTTAAGGAGCTTATGCATTGGCTGGCTGTCCTAAAAAGACAGGATAGGAAGATACTAATCACATTTTGCTTCATTTCTTTAAATTATATTTAATAAATTCTGAGTTGGAAACAGCACAAGAAACTTCAAGCTGCAATAATAAATATTTACCCACTAAACCTTAAGCGGCAATAATATTTGTCCACTAAACTGGGAATTTTCACCACCTGTGTGACTTCCTGAAAGTCACTGGGAATGCAACATGACCCTGACTCTCTGAAGCGTCCTCTCTGTGAAGCAAACCTCAGTTAGACTGCCTGCCAGGAGCTGAACTGATCAGCAGTAAATACAAATTTAATAGCTCTGCTTTGCAGTTCCCCAGCCACTCTTGGATCCTCTCTGCACTGGGGAGACACATGATGTGAATAAGAGCCTATCAACTCTACACATGACAGAAGTGAAGTCTAAATTAAAACAAAAGAGAACATCAAAAAAACAAGCTAAAACTTAAATAGATTTTCTTTATTTAATATTCACTTTATTTTTGTACCTAAACACTGCTCATATTTAAAAACAAATAAGGTAAATTCAAAGCGTCACCATATTATATATCATCGCACATTTAAATATATTTTACATGTATATAAATGTATTATGTATTCATATGTATATTTATAATTTATAGGTACATATGAATATTACATAAATGTATAATTTATATGTATATATGTATATAAATATATATGCGCACACACACTTATATATGATGATAATGTATAAAACTTTAAACAGCAGGGTGTTTTGGGATTTTTGTTTTGTTTTGTTTTGTTTTGATTTAATTCACAAAGAAACTGTGGATAATTTTTTTAACCAACTTTCTGCTAGCATTATATTTCTTGGAGTAAGACTTTATGTCTGCTACAATCTTCCTACCCTCCTTCCTACCTTTGTGTGTTTCATCATTACAGTGCTGCATAAACCTGGCAGCAGATATTGCTTTCCCAGGTTTTTCTCCTGTTGATACTTTATCAACACAGCTTCCCACTTTCCAACTGTGAAACACAGAATCAGAAAATAGCAAAGATCAGGAAGTCATGACTTGACACAGCACAGTGGTAACAAGTGTACAATGTAAAGTCTTTCTCTCTCTCTCTTTCTCACTCTCTCTCTCTCTCTCTCTCTCTCTCTCTCTCTCTCTCTCTCTCTCTCTCTGTGTGTGTGTGTGTACACGCAGCCGTGTGTGTCCTTAATCCATATTATTTTTAAATAGCATAAAAGTATCTCCACATTTTTTAGTATACTCAATAAGGGTTTGTTTGTCTGTTTGTTTGTATTAAGGAAAGAGATCCAGAAAGGAGAATAGTCCTTTCCAGTTTAGCTTAAGGGTAAAGGGTTGATAAATTCTAGGGAGGATCAAATAAAAATAACTCACTAACAGAATGGCCCTTCACTTTGCTGATGTTACTGTCATTCTGGTGTGTGACATCCTCCCATATTTTGCTGTGAGTTCCTCCCTTCATCATTTCATCTGGAAAGCAGCTGCTAGATCTCTGACTTTGGAAGAGGAAATTATGAAGGCAGCACCCTGGGCAGACATGTTAAGAGCTCACCATATTGCCTAGTATGGTGGAGCTTTCCCATCAGGGTCAGAACTTTCCTTGCTCAGCCATGCCTGCACCCAGGAAAGGAAGTCTATGAGATTAGTGGTTCTAGACCATCCTGCAGAAATGCAAAGAGAGACAAGGAGTCTCAATGACCTTGTGTTCCCCAGTACCCAGCTTCTTTGAGTCTCAGATGCATACATTAGGAAGCATTAGCCAGAACACCTTCTCCTGTGAAGGTATTCCAACACACGAGGTGATAGCAAGAACATGTGAGTGTAAGGTCTTGTGGACCTCAGCAAGGTTTAGCAATGACAGGCAGAGCTTATACTGCAAATATTTACACAGATATCTATAACAATGCAGTTCAGAGAGATATGGATAACTTGCCTTGTTGGAAAAAGAAAACGGGGTGGAGGGGACCCAGGGAATACAATTAATCTCATTCTGATTGCTAGGAGCTATCTGATGTTTAAACAGGAGGAACATAAATTGCTTGAAACCAAAGACTCAGAAGAAGGAAAGTATTAAAAAAATAAATAAAGCTATCACAAACTCTAAACCAAACTGAAGACAATTAAATCCTCCTGGTGATAAAGCACAATGGGAACCATTCTGATTCTGTTCATCTGTTAGCTGAGGCCACAAAACCAAACAAACAAGATAAGCTAGCCTAGTCAAATATCTCATTTTCACATTTGTTTGAATAATAAAGCATTTTTTGTTGGAGTCCAACTGATGAAAAACTGGAAATGGAAGCAAAGTGCCATTCATTTTCAAAGCTTCTTCTATTTTCTCTGCATAAACTAGATAATTGGATGCAGTTCTGACTACTTCATATCGAGTCTCAGTAAAATTGGATACAATTTAGTGAGGCCAAATGTGGAAAAGCCCATTACCTAGGTAGCTTTTCACCTGTATGTATCTAAAATGGTAGTGTTTCTTTGGTAAAGAAAATAAAATTCCAGTTTATATAGAAATATCACATTAAAATATAATAATTACTAGCTACCCAGAATGGGGAAATAATTATTAACTTAAAACAAACTTAATTTTTCTACAAATGTGCTGTTTCATGAAAGTCATGGGAAGGAATCTGGAAAGCACAGTGATGACAATGTCATTGTTTTAAAAGGCACTCACTATAACCTCCATGCTGAAATTAGAGAGGTCCTCTTGGACTCCACTAAGATGAGAACGTGCCCAGGTCATAGCAATGCTGACTCCTCTATAAAGGTTGAGATTAATAACAATAAAAGGAGTCATTTTGATGCTGTGCAATTGTCTAGGCTATCTTAGTAATTTGTCTTGAATTCATTCCAAAACATAATTTAAACATCTGATTCTTGGGAGGGAAATGGCTCTAAGATTCCTTTATATTGTGCTCATAAGGTTAGTAGTCAAAAATGCCAGGTAGCATGGTAAAACATAAAGCTTACTTAGGGTCTACAAGCAGGTTGTTACCCCATTTTATAGATGAAGAACTCGTGAATGAAGATTTCCCCATGCCCTCTCAGTGGTATAGACTGACATTTTAACATCTAGGGAATAACCTTAGTAACACATGGAGAATGTGTTACTAAGTCCTAAAGTTACTAAAGTAACTTTAAGTTAAGTTCTAAGTTACTAAAATATCCTGTCTACTCGTTGTCTATCCACCCAAGCCTGTTTTCTGGAGATACTCAAATGAGGCAAGTCAGGGATCCTTACTAGCAAGAATGACTGTGTTCTGCCTCAGACTTGCTTAGGGTTCTTTAGTGTCAAGAAGCATCACGGAACAAAGATGCAGCCCAACAAACAGGAGCATCCCTGTTTCCATGAATACAGTTGAGAATGCCTGAACTTGAACTTCTCACCTCTCCTTTCCAGAGGTGATCATGAGAAAGATTTAATAATAAATTGGAAAATATTTGTGTTTAAATTTACTTTATATGTTTCTTTGATATATTTACTGTTATCATGATTTAAAACTAGATTCCTTCTTGAAATCTCATTCAACTTTGTTTGAGAGCTTTTAAACCCCATGTGGGAAGGGCAATATGGAAGCAGCTCCTGGAACTTCAAGCACTTGGAGCTGCGATCAGACAACCAGCAATCTGACATCAGCCTTGGCTACAAAACAAAACTATGCTTCAAATAAAGAGAGAAATCTATTTTATTTTTATAGGATTCTCATTTAGAAGCAAAAGATCAATGGGGGTAAAAGTTGCACAGATCTGAAGTATTCTGGGAGGTTGGAGTTTCTTTCTGTCCATTCGAATATCATTGACAAAACCTTACTGTTTACTCTTAGTGTGAATTTCTCTAGAAAGTTTAAAGCAGCAAGCTGTGACCACCAGCTTTGTATTCTTGGGTTGAACTAGTTACAACCTCATACTTTATCAGGTTCTACCGGCATTGTTGCAATGTCTTGTATACCTCTGTGGTCTCTAAAGTGTTCTGCGCAGAACTGACACCAAGTTCAATAAATGTTTCTTCAATACAGGAAGAAATGTTCTTCTGTTACTTACAGTAAGAGCAGCTTTCATCTTCAAAGTACTTTATTCACATTAATTTAGCTATTTACATTTTGCTGATGGGCAAATGGGTAAAGAGGCTAAATGGGCTATTAAAGGACAAGAGAGGAAACCCTGATTGACAGGAATAGAAAAATGCAATTACTGATTGCAGGTCATATATCTCTGGTAAATTTTTTTCAGAAAAAAATAAATAGGATGAACAACATCTAATGAAAGCCATATAAAGTCTAGTCATTTTTGTTGTCTGGACAAGTGCATAGCCTTTAAATAAATGTATATATTCAATGGCCTCAATAGTTCTATAGAACAGAGATGGACAAATGTTATTTTGTGGTTTCAAGTGTGTGTGTGTGTGTGTGTGTGTGTGTGTGTGTGTTATGTTTGTGAACAGTTTTAATATACTTTACAGTATAAGATTACTTCTCCACATGTATGATTATAAAACAATATAGAAGTACTAAGCTGCCTCAAGATACATTTGAATTAAAGCTTATTTTGTTCTTACTTAGTGTGATAAATGTATAGATCAAACACAACAGCCATATTATAATTTCAAAATAAACATTAAGGAGATATAAAACTCTATAGAATGCTACTAGAAATTAACATACTCATGGGACGTTTAAGGATATAGTTAACCTTTTTCCTATGTTTCTTTAGGAGACAGACTCTTATTCTCTAAAATTCTCATATTTAGCAGTATATTTGGAGTGGGGCTTGGTGGTCATGTATGCTTTCACTGTTCAATTGTATTTCCCCATCAGAAACACTTGAATTATTCAGAGTAATCTTTCTCTGTCTCTCTGTCTCTGTCTCTGTCTGTCTCTTTGTCTCTCTGTCTCTCTCCCTCTCTCTCTTTCTCTCTAAAATCTACCTATATCTAAGTATCTATCATCTCTTTATCATCTATCTACTTATCTAACATCTATCATCTATCTATGTAACATCTATCATCTATCTATCTATCTATTATCTATCTATCTATCTACCATCTATCTATCTATCTATCTATCTATCTACCATCTATCTATCTATCTATCTATCTATCTATCTATCTATCTACCATCTATCTACTATCTATCTATCTATCTATCTACCATCTATCTATCTATCTATCTATCTATCTACCATCTATCTATCTATCTATCTATCTACCATCTATCTATCTATCTATCTATCTATGTATCTACCATCTATCTATCTATCTATCTACCATCTATCTATCTATCTATCTATCTATCTATCTATCTATCTATCTACCATCTATCTATCTATCTATCTATCTACCATCTATCTATCTATCTATCTACCATCTATCTATCTATCTATCTATCTATCTACCATCTATCTATCTATCTATCTATCTTTCTATCTATCTATCTATCTATCTACTATCTATCTACCTATCTACCATCTATCTATCTATCTATCTATGTATCTATCATCTATCTATCTTATTATTCTCTTATATATTACATCTTAAACACAGTTTCCCTTCTCTCCTTTACTTGCAGTCCTTTTCTTCCAACCACCCTTTCTCTTTTTCCCTTGAGAAAGGTGGAAGCCTCCCAGGGATGTGAATCAAACATGGCATAACAAGTTACTATGATACTTGATACATGCTCTTATATTAAGGCTAGATGTGGAAACTCAGTAGGAAGTAAAAGGGTCCCAGAAGTAGACAAAAGAGTCAGATAGCTTCCACTCTCTCTGTTAGGAACCCTACAAGAAGACCTACAAGAAGCTTTGTAACTTCTTAAAAAGAAAAACACAAGAAGCTAAAGAGAAGGCCAAGTGACTAAAGTAAGTATTGCTCTTACAGAGGATCAGAGTTCAATTCCCAAGATCAATGGCTTGAAGCTCACAATTATTTGGGATCCTATGCTTTCTGTACTCTATGAGCATCTGAGTTTAGACAGACAAGTACCCACACATTGATGTACACATATACACATATTAATATTTTTAAAATCTATGAAAATGTCTACTGCATGAAATCATGAGAGCAATCATGGACATTAGTCCAATTTGAAAATACTTTAGGTAAAGTTTAAAGACTATCTTTGTAAGCTTCATAACTTGCCAGCCACTTATCTCTACCTTGCTTAAGGTTATGCAATTCACTCATAACAAAGCTTTCCTTTACTTCTAAAGCAACAGTTGATGTAAAACGAATAATAAGGGACCCTAAGGGCTTTTCCTAGTCCCATACCCTCCTTATAGCTTCACCCTCCTGTCTTGGGTCAAGGCTAGGCCAAGTTCCATTCTCCATCCACAGGAACATTCTTGAGTAAAAAATTCTCAGAATGTACTGACTGATTTGTAGTCATGTGACCCTCTGGAAAGTCCCAGGTAAAGTTAAAATATGTGTCATGCTTGCTAGCCAAAGGATTAAAATATCAATATGCTTATTTAAATAGTTTGAATTTTAACCTTGCTGATGTAACCTGTGCCCCTAAAAAGTATAAAAAAAAAACCTGCTTGTAGCAGCCATTTGGAAGTTACCTTCTCATCACTTGACTTGAGGCTATGATTGAGGGTTAACCCCAATGTGCTTTTGCATTGATCTGGGTCTCCGTGTCTCACTGGGGAGGGTCTTGATTTAAATACCACTGGATGAGGGTTGGGGTCTTATAGTTACATTTCGATCTTGTCAGTAATACATATTGTGTACATAACACAATACTTGGTTTAGAAGTAGATATATTACAAAAGAGGGTACAGTTCAAGGGAAATAGTGAGCAATCAGAAATTAAGAACAAGATATAAAAGGGCTAGTCTCAATGGTAAGTTCTCAGTGGTCAGATGTCAGGTGAAGACAGCAGAGAATGCTTTTAAAGAATTTCAGATTAGAAAATCTCTCTGGAGATGGCTGGCACTTGACTTGCAAGCTTGAAGAAGGAGGGAGTGACGTCAGTAAGATTCTATTTATCAGCACTGGGTTCTACTGAATACCTTTGTTTTTATGTTTTGTAGGCCTCAGGAGAAATTAGGTACTTCACCCTTTGTGTAAAGTAGATTGCCATAACTCTCCCATCTCTCCACACACCAGGATAATACTGCCTGACTTCTTCCCTAGGAAAAAAGATTCATTGGAATTTTTCACAATTCTTAGATTCTAACCTCAGGTAATAATTCAAGGAAAAATTAGTAAAGCATTTGGTACTCTGAAAGGAAAACAAAACAAAAAAGACAGTAAAGTAGAAAAGCCTTGGCTCTTGGCCAGGTACTCTATCTCTAAGGGTTCCTGGAGCTTAACAAATTCTCACGAAGTCATACACTTTTAGAGATGAATGAGTCTTACCTAACTGATATTTACTGTTAACTCTTTAAGGGCACAGAAACCTGAAGAATTGCTACTCTAAATCACACATCTGATGAGAAATCTGTAGTCTGCAATTCTTTTATCTGCTGTGCCTGGAAATTCTCTTTATTTGTGAAACCTTCAATGGAGCAGAATGCCTCATAGAAGATAGTTAGAACCAGGTACTACTGAGACTTTTTCCAAATCCATGGAGCAGATGTATCTCTTTCACTTGCTTGCTTGCATGAAAATAACTAAACATGCAGATTGCTTTGAGCAGAAAAATCCATTCTGATATACATGAACAGAGGAGCCTCTGATTATAGAAACATCACATTCTTGATACAGTGAAAATCTAGTTTCTCTCAGGTTGAGGAAACTAAGGGACCTGAATGTGAAAAATTATTGCATCTTCTGATGTCAATTTAACAATGGCATTTTTTGAAGGAAAACAGAAAGAATTTGGGCGACAGTTTACCACACCCAAGAAAAGTCACAAGAAAAATATGAGTCGGCCAAGGAAAGCGAAGAGGTCTTCCTCGTGTGACTATAGAAATGCCTGAGGATTACTGAAGATAGTCTGCAAAACCCATTTGAGAATAAACCCAGACTAAATGAAATTTCCTTATATAGTCACTCTCTTGTCTTGGGATAGGTTTTACAGAGTGAAATACAAATTGGCAGTAGTGCTGTATTCAGAAAGTTTTAGGAAGGCACAGCATAAAACAGATGGTAAAAGTTGATCAGGGGTCAAAGAGAGCAGATCACCAAAGCCAGACAGTAGACACCAGTACATTCTCAGCCTTATTCCATAGATGAAGCCCAGGCACCATCCTTAGAAGTCATTGCCTTTCCATTCACTCCCCTCCTTACCCAGGCAGCAGCTTCTCCCTCTTAGATCTAGCTGCAAATGCTACTCTGGAAATTGTATTTTATCTCCTTTACACCCACAGACTCAGTCTCAGGTTGTACACTTTCTGATATCATTACTGATGGAAAACTCTAATAGCATTAAAAAACCCTAAAATCACACAACTGATGTATAAGTGGCAGGTAATTGCTTAAAATATCAAAAGAGATGGATGTCAAATCTATTTTTAAAAATCTGAGCAGAAAGAGACAGTTGGCCTCTTTGTCACTCCTTTCCCTAAGAATGACTACAAGGTCACTTTGAAACTTCAAGCAAGAAAGCAAAAGTTGTAAATGCTAGACATAATATGACTTTTTGTTTTCAGTCTAAAAGCTCCTGGTAGCTGCTGCAAAGAAAGCAACAGAAAATCGAACTGCCTATTATTTAACATTAGATCATATTCTTGATAATAATATGTTTAGATTCATTTATTGAACAAGTATGTGTTTAAATATTCTACTACAAAGAACTGAAATTAAAATGGAAATGGATGACCAGAAACTTTCCTTTTCAAAAAACATAAAGTATTTAAGCAGCTATAACCAGAGGGATAAGAATAAAATATAATAATAGAGGCTCCATATCCAAATATTACAATAGGAAACCAACTATAGGTTCTTCCTCTATAATATGTGGGATATGAACAACCTACTTGCCAATGGTTAATTAAAATAGAGGTGATGGTTATTTTGGTTACATTGTCTTAGACTTTCCAGTTGTACATTAGAGCATTCATGGATCTGCTAAATGGTATTCTGTCAAATTATTTGAGTGAGTGTGAAAAATAGTAGCGTTGCAAGATAATTGTGATGTGAAAAGGAACACAAAAATCCTATATTCATTGTTGAGCAGTGTGTGTGTGTGTGTGTGTGTGTGTGTGTGTGTGTGTGTGTACATGCATGTTAAATATATGAGAGAAAAAAAATGGCTCATACATGTTACTAGGGAATTGCGCTCCCAAATCCTTGCCCAGACTTCAGTATAAAGATCACTATTTACTTCTCACTTTCTCTAATATCTTCCTGTCAGGAAGACTCACAGAAATATATAGTGAGAAATTTTGTTTCTTGCTAAGCTCTTCCTTCATAACAAGATTATGTATTTAATTATAGAAATGATAACAAAACTATAAGGGAAGTGACTTAATTTTTTAGTTGGGATGGCTTGTTAAGAAAGAAAAATTTCCTGATATGGATAATTATGTATTTAATATAACTTGTGTAAATTTTCTAAATTGAGAAACTCATTATTTCTAAGTAGTATTTCAAGAAATTTTTCAGGTGGTCTAAGTTAGAATTCCCTTTGGTGTGACTTATAGACAGGGGATGATGGGTTTTTAAGGTGTATTTTAATCCTCCCTTTTGAGTAATATTGTTAAACATTTCAGAATTTTATAATTTAGAAACTGAAATGGACCATATCCAAGTAAACATTTGATGCTTGATAAAATGTTCTTTCTCTGTTAAGAGGAAGGAAAGGAATCCTCGGTAGATTGCCTGCTTGAAACAGGGGCCAGTAGCTTAAAACCAAAAGGCAAGAAAAATCTCTGACCTAATCAGGCACGACAACCATGGAATCCCATGTGCAAATGGAATACCAAACTGATATTATTCTTCCTGTTCAAAACACATCATGTGGAAAATAGAGTAAACAAAAATAATAACTTGCTTATGTAATATAGTTCCAACTAATAATATGAGAAACTCAGGGCATAAATATAGGCTTCTCCATTTTTACACATCTGGAAGTATCTAAACAACCCATTGCATTTTTGAGAGAAAATGAAGAATGATATTTAAGAATTCGACAAGGAGGCCGGGCAGTGGTGGCGCATGCCTTTAATCCCAGCACTTGGGAGGCAGAGGCAGGTGGATTTCTG
>NW_022196912.1:2845911-2853423 GCF_008632895.1 Mastomys coucha | reverse complement strand
AAAAAAACAAAGAATTCGACAAGGGATAGATTTTAATTTTGCGCTTTGAAATATGAAATGCCAAGGTATTTCTTAAACAAAATCAAACACTGATAACTATAAAATATGTTTATAACAATATTTATTGAGAATTTTGTTTCAGTAACTTTAAAAGCTAAGGAACAAATTGGCTAAATTGTATTTCTTAGCCCAGTGCAGGTTAATAGGCTCTGGCTTTGAGCTTTCATACCATAAAAGTCATCAATTATTCCTCAGAAATGGATATATATATATATATATTATATATTATTTTCTAATTAAATCAAGATATATTTCTCAAAGTTGGCTAAATGCCAACCTTTTACACCAGTAATGTTAAAATTATTTTTGACATGTTTTAGTAACTTGTTACTAAGTGGTTGTTAGTAAGCATTTGGGTAAATGTTAGTGATTAGCCTAGAATTACTTGCAGAATACAGCCAGCCATGAAGCCAGTCTCTGGAGGCTCCACTGATAGAATAGGACAGTAGGCTATGTGGACAGGATGGCCACTGCATTATAAACCAGCCTTCTTGATTTTGTTACAATCTTATTTTACTTGACTATGAACAGACTTCCCAACTGTGTCTGTCAATTAAAATTAAAAAAGAATAAGTGTAATAACTGAAATGTTTCTCTAAATCCAGCCAGGATAAACCTTCCAAGTCATTAACCTAAAGTCTACCAATAATATAGTTTGCAATTACCAATTCATTTCTTCATATTATTCCCTGGGTAAATTGCCTGCTTGTCATTCATGAATGAAGTCATTAGCTGGAGAGCAAAGGCCGAAACTCTGATGAGAATGAACTGGTGGCTGCTTTGGCAAGAAGGCTTGAGAAGTAGATTCCTAACAGATAACTGGGGGCTTTGTTTTGTTTTCCTTTCTGTTTGTAGCTTTTCTCTAAAGCAAATGTGATTTTAAAATAAAACCTGAAGCTCTGAGGTGTGACATGCATAGACAATGTCTCCTCTGTGGGAGAAAGGAAATCTCTACCCTTTCAGGTGGACTGGCACACCTTTCACTTCTAGCATTATTTGGAAATCATTATTTCCTAACAAACACCTTCCACTGAAAATTTTATACTCATGTAGAGAATTAAAAAGACAAAGTATATTTGCAATATTAAGTATGTCAAGATGAGTTACACTTGGAATGGTGTGCCTTTCTATGTTTAGCAGTATCTACAAACTATGTGACCTTCTTGGTGCCCTGGGCTTAATTAAAAACATAGACAACATTTTTAGTGACTTTATGATTATGTAGACTTTCGAGACAGCAGCACTCACATGGAACCTCTGATGTTTCAGCAGTGGAAACAAGTGGTCACAATCCGCCATTTAAAATTCCCTCTGTAGCACAAGACAATAGGGAAAAGGAAGGTGAAGAAATAGAAGTGGGAGGGGTGGAAGGAGAGTTGGAGGGGGATGAACAGAGTGTGGGAGGAAGGGAGTGCAGGAGGCAGAGACTCTCAAGCACTTAGAGAGGAAGAGGCATTATCAACCTCCTTAAAGGGCCACTTGGGCATCTGCGAATCTGCATACGACTTTTCAATTATGGTGTGGCTACCAGCTGATGAAGGTCCCAGCAAGTTCAGGGAAATCTCTAATATAAGCTGTTCATTGCTCCTCTCATTGATTCCTATCATCTACTCAGGTGTGAGCTCTCTTCTCTCACTTCACATCTTGTGCCTTTTACTTCCTTGCCCTCAATTAGTTTTAATTTAGAGAATTTACTGTTTGGTCACAATTAAAATAACATTGTCCACTTCTGAGAATGTTTCTCAATGTGCATTTAACAGGGATCACCCATCATCCGGGCTTCACAGCTGTCAGATCATTAGATTTAAAGTCGTCCTATTTTCTTGTTCCTTTCTTCTTCACATGCAGAAGGTCCCCAAAGAACAACCTTCTCAAGTTATTAACAATGGTCCTATTAGCTTGTCATAAAACTAAAGTGATCCATGTGTTTAATAACATTGACTATGGGCTATAAACTCTGATTTGTCAGTTGGGATGTTTCTTTGAAATGGGAGCTGAAGAAATCAGGTGAAACATGCAGAGTTGAGAGGTGAAGTTTCAGAGCTGAAGGGTATATTTTTGTAAGTGTATAAAATTCGCAGTCACCAAAAAAGAGATAGGTACTACATGTGGGATCATGGGGTCCTGAACCAGTGTGATCCTGAGGTATTTCTGTCTCAAGTGATGATGGCAGTTCTATCATTAGTGTAAACTTCTCTAAATGTTTCTGTCCTCACTTTTTTCTTCACGTAAGTGTGCTGTTTCTTGTTACCGCTTTACACTCTAGTCTCCAATAGCTTGTTATGAGCACATTAAGCAGTCATATTCAACAGTTATTCTTACCAGATAATGTTGTAACAAAGGTGTGGTAATGGAAAATATCAGCTCTCTCACCATACAACCAGATAAACTAATGACTTGCTGGTAATGTCATGCATCTAACAGCTAGCACCAAAATAACTGCTAATAATAATGGCATTGCAATTATTATTAAATCTGACATAAATTTGTTCGTATACAAGTGGCTGTGGTTGTGCAGGGAGAGATATGATTAGGTCTTATGTGACTGTCAGTCTCCATCAATAAAGTCTTTTACTGATTCTTGAAAGTCATTTTATGAGGCTCCTTGCCAAATCACTTGGAAATGTATGCATTGTTTTCTAATATCAACTATACATAGATTTAAAAAGTAAGATGGAGGGTGGGGTCTGAGAGTGCAAGATTTCCTGAAGAAAAAACATTTTAAGTAATACTGATTTTACAATGAGCCTGATCATTATTTTCACATCACCCCAGTGTATATTAATCACTTACAGCAAACTGATTATTAAATTTGTATTTAAAATAAATCATAAAGACAATAATCCAAGAAATATTAACAGTGGGAGAATTCTAGACACAGCTGACGGATATGAAGTAAAGTGAAGAATTAATGCAGGAGGCTGTTCCTTCAGTTAGGACTGTCTACATGGAAGAGAGAATTGTTGAGCTGGAACTGACTTCTGGTATGAAAATTTAGGTAGCCATTGTTTCTAAGTCCCAAAATCACAAGCAGTTTTCACTAAATACAGTCAGATGGCCATGAACCATGTGTTATTTATTCAGTGCAAGTGATCAAGCCCTTGACCCCATGCACATCAGAAAAGTCTCAGTCCTGAAATCTGATACTCACCTCACTGCTGGATCTCTCTGGGCATCTTAAAGGGTCTCTGAGACAGCATATCTATCATAGCGTTTAGGGCATAATCAGAACAATTATAGTCACAAACACAAATGCCTGGACAAACTGGACAGTCATTATACATAGAAATGGGGCAGAGACTGGCTTCCATTTACAGAAGCCCTTCTTTCTATTTTGCCAGCAGCAGTGACTCAAGACCATTTGATTGTTCCCCTATGCAGACCACTTTAGAATAGTTTGTTAGGTAATTTGAGCTATTTCCCTATTTCTTTCTAAAACAGACATAATGACGTTCAATGTAAAAAATATCCTAAAAGTATTTGATTATTATACAGTCAAATGAGGTTTTGATCAAAGGACAATTTGTGTGTAATATCTGATTTGGGGAAATTATCTAAAAATTATACTGTTAGTATATGTATTAAACTCAGTCCCTTACTTATGTATATACATCACAGATGGTGAAGTCCCTTCTCTACAGGATCCAAGCCATATATAAGTACTTTGGAAGGATAAACATGTATCATTGAACCTAACAGATAAATTAGAAATAGCTCAGAGAGGAAATCAACACAGGTTGAATGCCCACAGATAAGATTTACAGTCTGAGATAGATACTAAACAAAGGTGCTAAGATAGGATGGGAAGCTTACACATGGCCTCCTAGGGAAGCTCAGAATACCCAATATACAATTCACAGATCACATGAAGCCCAAGACGAAGGAAGACCAAAGTGTTGGTGCTTCAGTCCTTCTTAGAAGGGGGAACAAAATACTCACAGTAGCAACTATGGAGACAAAGTGTGGAGCAGAGACTGAAGGAAAGGCCATCCAGTGACTGCCACACCTGGAGATCCAACCCTTATACAGCCACCAAATACAGACACTATTGTGGATATGAAGAAGTGCAGAAGACTGATATAGTTGTCTTCTGAGAGGCTCTGCCAGAGCCTGATCAATACAGAGGCAGATGCTCACACACAATCATTGAACTAATTATGGAGTCCCCAGTGGAGGAATTAGAGAAAGGATTGAAGGAGCTGAAGTGGTTTGCAAGAAAGAAGTAGTCCATAGAAAGAACAACAATATCAACCAACCAGAGCTCCCAGGGTCTAAACCACCAACCAAGGAGTACACATGGAAGGACCCATGGCTCTAGCTGTACATGGAGCCTTGTCAGACATCACTGGGAGGGGAGGCCTTTGGTCCAGTGAAGGCTTGAAGCCCCAGGGTAGGGGAATGCGAGGTCGGAGAGTCAGGAGTGAGTGGGTGGGTCCCTGGGGCACACCTCATAGAAGCAGGAAGAAAGAGGATGGGAAAGATGATTTCTTGGGGGAACTTGGGAAAGGGGATAACATTTGAAATGTAAATAAATAAAATATCCAATTAAAAAATGACTAAGCATAAAAAAAAATCTCACAGTGCTTCTTAATGGTAAAAATCTTACCTGATAAATTAATATATGGCTTTTTGTGAAATAGGCTTTTAGGTGTTTTAAAGTACAAAATCTGGAATTAAGAAAATAACCAGAAGGTATAGAGTATAAATGGTATAGATTTAAGGAACACTCATATGATGCTTGGCTAAAATTAAGGGCTCCATTTCATAAAGTGAAGTCAAATAGTAACACCTGGAAAAGGCAGACTGGCAGCTCCCTGGACTGCAGAGCTACCAACTGCTCTCAACTGACATCTTACCAACAGAAGAGAATTCTACAAGGAAATTAAGAAAGACAATGTTACAAAATATATTTTTGAGCTTACTATTATTATTTAATAATAATAATGGTGGGCATGATATGTGAGGGTGGGCACATGCCACATCATACATGTGGAGGTCATAGAAAAACACTGACGTCAAGTTTCTCTTCCCACATTTCCTTGGTTTTTAGAGATTAATCTCAGGTCCTCAGCTTGTGCAGCCGTGCGTCCATTGTGCCATTTTATGAACCTCTATAAAATTTATCTTTTTTACTGCTGATTAGTTACATTTTATATCTCTGAATGATAGATAAGAGACTAAGTCAAGAAATATCATTATAAAGAAAGCCAAAAGCAAAGGGAATTAGAGAGACATGAGAGTTGAGACAAACAGCAGTGACCTGTTAATCTCATTAGGGGGTGTTATTTAGAAAATAATATGCTTCTGTGGAATGGAAGAATTAGTCAAGTATCAAGAAAAAAAGGGAAGCAAAAAACAAAAAACAAAAAACAAACAAAAACCAAACAAAAACCAAAAATCAAAACCTTCACAGCTGCAGAGGAACTCTGGCAATGAATCATCCTGTCACAGGAATTTAGAGGTACTCCTGGCTGGAATACCCTAATTTATTATGGGTTAATTTAAGTATAATTATGGTCAACCCAAAACTGAACAAGGGCAGGTCTATATAACCTAGGAATCCAGTTTATATCCAAATGGATATGTAGAGTAATAAACATGAAAATACTTTATAGCCATATTATTCATACTTTAAAAGCTCCTACCCATCATACCATTGACTTTTAAACATACTATTTAAATGACTCTACATTATATATAGAAATTTTAAGTCTGGTGCTCATAGTCTGCATTCTGGCTCTATCATTATTTTGATATCAAGCCATTAGCATCCGTACAGCAATATTACAGCATTCTCCATAGCTGTGCCTCTCTTCTTTCCTTTTTGTATTCAGGATGATTGTTCCTCATAACACACTGGGCTTCTAGTTCATTCACTACTAACATCTAGTTCCTCCAACAAGGAATAAGGTATTCTCTATCATCCCCACTTTTGTGCAATCTTAGCTTATCTTTAGAAGATAAGGGAAGATGCTGCCCCAAGTATCCAAAGTATGCTGTATCCAAGGTATGGGATACACAAAAATACTCCACTCTTTCTGATCTTTTAAAAACAGACAAACAAATGAACTCAAACACAGAGAGCAGCAATCAGGTCCACTGAGCCAACCAGCACACCTCTTAAGTTTTGGTTTATCTACTTAGTTGTCAAGCCCGCCCAAGCCTAACATCTACATGTTTGGTTCCATACCCTTGCTTTTTTAATCACACATGTATACATTCTAGTCCCCGTGAGTTTTCCCAGTGGCCAGAACAACAAAGAAAGACAAGAAAGCTAGAGGAATATCATTACACACAAAAGCTCTGGCAGATACTGCCACCTACAGGGATTAAAATAATACTGGTTTTAATATCATCCCTATCTCAATTATTCATAAATCTAGAGAGAAGGGCGTTGCATAGCTGATCTAATTGAAATAGGACAGATAGACCCTTGTATTAAATCATAATCTTTGAGAATGTAGCATAGATATATATTTATATATGTGTATGTATAGGTATATTAAACTAGGCCAGTAAAATTTAACAGGGCAGTAAGGAAGATTTAAAGACATATTACATTATCTCAGTGTTAATTTTTGTTAGTAGAAAAAGAATATATATATTCTATACATATATAGAATATATGTATATATACACACACACTTACACACATCCTCACATACTAACACATACATGCACACACACACACATACACACACACACACACACACACACACACACACACACATGCACATACACACATATTTTTAACCAAGATGGCTATGGTTCATTGGTAGGAGCTGAAGATTTTATTTCATTGCATGCTCATCTTAAGATTATGTGGCAGTAACTCACAGTGGAAAGTCTCAGATATTAATTGTATAGACCAATCTTTCTTAAATATAGTATACTGAGTATTTACTTGGTTATTTGAATGATGTCGGATTAGAAAAGAAAAATAATGAATTAGAGTATTCATATATAATCAATGTATGATTTTTAAAATAGTATTGGAAAATAATTTCACCTCACATAAATGTGCAAAAGATAGCATGAATAATTCTCATTAAATTTACTTACTATAAAAAATGTAATTTTTTTATTTGCTAATTTGTTTATTTGCTCACTATTTACCTATGTCTTTGTATGTCTGTGCACATACACACAAACAATAATTTTTTCAATGTTATTTGATAGTAGCCTCCAATATGCTTTACTCATTGACAGCTTCATGTTTTCCAATAGGAATAGTCACATTACAATTATCAACCCAATGAAAAAGTCGGATGGACTCTACCATCTATATTAAGATGTGTCCATTTATCTAAAATTATCCCTTACTAATTTTGTTCTCAAAGACAAGATTCAGTCTAATAAAACCCACAACACTTTTAAAATCTACAACTACAATATTTTTATTGCACGTATATATGTGTGTGTTTCTTATATAAGTATGTCTTTTTAATTGTG
>NW_022196912.1:2808748-2845510 GCF_008632895.1 Mastomys coucha | reverse complement strand
TTTTTTGACTTCCTTGCAGGTAGTCATATACTCATTCAAGTTTTTAAAGGTTTTGGAGACCCAGCCCCTGGTCCTCACATTTGCACAGCAAGTGCCTTATCTCCTGAGCCATTTCTCCAGTCCCCAAAATTGACCACATTTTTAAAATGTCAATTGGTGGCTTTTAGCTCCTCAGGCTGTCAGCTGTCTCTGCTGCACTCTGAAGCCTCAAGCATGGTCATTCCTACTTCTCTTTAACCTAGCATACAGTAGAAAAATATATTGTAGGCTATTTTGTAATTATCTTTCATAAGGTTAAATGTCAATTTGAATAAGGTAACAAATACCTTCTATAGTGTGGGTCAGTGGAACATGAGAGGAAACCTGGTAAGGTCATACTACAGGCTAGAAGCCCTATAGACCCTGAAGGGAAAGGAGGAGCTCCACCTGCTCCTGGCGCTAGGCCCCTGTCATGTAGCTGCAGCCCTCTAGACAGAGAGTTGTGGCCCTCAGTCACATAAAGGCAAGCCTCAAGCCCCTCCATATGTAGATGAGGCATCTGTCACATCTCAGACCAAGACAATAGGAAAAGAGATGTGACCACAGTCACAGAGTCCCAAAGCAGAGTTCTTCATGCTCATGGGGCATCTAGAGGCCAAGAGGGCATTGCCAATAAGTTTCCCTTCCCAGACATTCCCCCATTGGAAAGGGTGTTTAATGTCAGGCCCACCCTGAGATGTGGGGTATGGTTTTACTCATCCATTTTCCATCATGACAATAAACTGTTTAGAACCATGGTCTGCCTCTTTTCATTGAGATCCACCGTGGAGAGCCATGGAGAAGTCCTTCACCTACAGAACCACAGCCTACTCTCCTGGAGAAGGCCTGTCTGCACTCCACCAACCCTGTATCCATTCCTCAAGCAAAGGACCATCCCTGCTGGGATAAGCTAGAACTTCCCTTTCTCCCTACCCCAGGCTAGACCCAGCCTGCAGTCTCCGCCCGCCCCCGCCTCTGCCCTACTCCATTCTCTGCTCTTCTGTGACTCCCAGCAGCATCAGGATGTCTAAGAGTCTGAGAAGTACGGGGTCCCGGTCTCGTGGCAGGCTTAAGGACCCCAGAACCAGCTCCAGCTTTCCCACACCTAAGACTGTGCTTTTCTATCTCTCCCTGGAGTGGTGTCTCTCTGCTTCCCTATAGCCCAGCACCTGCCTCAAAGGTGGCATGGGAGAGGTGCAGTCAAATGCCTCCCAAGCAGCTATGCCCTGTGGTCGAGCAGATGCAGGTCAGCAACTCTCCATATATGACTAGGATACTATGAGTTTTGACAAGTACTCTGCTGTTTGTATGAATTTTGTTCACTTCCTCAGCAGTTACCTCTGCTCTGTGGATTGCTACTTTGTTGATTCCTAGCTGTATTCAGCCAATAATCTTGGAGCAAGAGATAACTATGTGGAGCTCCATTTGTCATTTTCACAAAATTAATAAACACTTTTGGAGCAGTGGAAGGATGATAGCAGCCATGCCATAGACAAACAGTTGATAAAATTAATGACCAATAACCAGTAGATAATGGAAATCTCGCATTTGATAGGTGTTGAAGAGGACAGTGGGCATAAAGTGAGACTGATAGCGATGATCACTATGACTCTTTAAAAGGTATTTGATATGATATTGACTATGCATTCCAATTTTCTAAAATAATCAAGAAGAGAACATTGGAAAATAATCTGAAATCACAGATTGCACCCAGTCTTGTGAAGTACAGAACTACACTCTCTGGTTTCCTCAAGGGAAAAAAAAATCCAAGTGACACTTGTCCCTTTTATCTATGTAATACTTGTGTAGTTAAAAATGTTTTTTTTTCAATAGTTGTCTAGTATACTTAACATGAGAACAAACCCAAGAGCCTATATAAAACAATAAAGAAAATGTTATTGGGTAGAACACAATTGTTCAAAATTCCCCTGACTCATCTTTTACAAATCTAATTTTGTCTCATCTATGTTTTATGTACTATAAAATACAAATAATTTAAATTTTGATTGGACTATATTTCTAAATCTTCTATGTATACATGTTAAGTGTACCTTCTGTCTACTTCCTTATGCCTTATGGGGACAGTTCTCTCCTTCAGTCATGTGGGTTTTAGCTATTAGACTCAGGCAAGCACATTTATCTCCATGGTACCAGGTCAGTGAATCCTTGGGTAGAACTTCTTAATGTTAAATGCTAATTGGAGTATGCTCATGAGATGACACTGATACAGGGTTATGTTAATAAGGGAATACAGTACATAGTGCATTGTGAAAGAAGGCCAGGAAGGCCTGGGAATTTCCCTCCAGAAATAAATTAGACTGCTGAGGTTAAATGGTCAGTATGGCTTTTAATAGACTTTGAATTGTTTCACAGAGGCACACATCCTACTTTCCACTACAAGTGCAACTTCCTTTCTCTAAGCATGATGCTTAGACTAAGACTTTCTTTCTTTAAGACTTCAAACAGTTTTTCTAGAACTGTAGACCACACTTCCCAACCTAAGGTTTCTATGATAAAGAAATGTGATTGAACATAAGATGAGGTTGTTCTCTCTCTTTGCATCATTGTACCTGCTAATGACAGCAATGGCCCAGTCCTCTTCCACTGTTATCCTGATGTTGTTAACAGAATTCATTAGCAGGTACAAACCACAAATGAATTGACCCCAAGCAATATTAGAATGAACTGCATGACAGGGTCCATTGGCTCTTACTAAGTCAGTATGCTGTCAATGTACTTACTGTTGGATCCTATGTCAGAGCCCCACTTAATTGTGTAGACAAAAACAATGCCTGCAACTAAAAGTAATTACCTTGTTTAATATTAATATTCACATTCAACAGACAGATAACCCATTGCTAAAAAATACAGAGAATACAAATAAACTCTTGACTCTGAGATGGGGGAGGGGAAGGCTCAATGTGATTAATTACCTAGCAAGGACATGAGGACATGAATGATTTGATAATGCCATCCTTATTTATACACTTGATGTTTTACATTACTATATGTTATTGTATGTTGAGATACATTGAGTTGATTATACTACCAGTAGGTTTGCTGCTAGTAAGAATCCAGTGATATCCTACATGGCAAAATGTTTTCTACACATTACTGTGAACCATACTATTTTTCTTTATTTCATTTTGGATATCGTATTCAGTGTACAAATACCAAAAGAAAATGGTACAGACTCTTCAGGTCCAACTCTACAGATAAAAGAAAACATGAGGCATTTGTCTTTCTGGATGATGGTTACCCCACTAGTATACTATTCTCTAGTTCTATCAGTTCTTCTAAATTTAATTTTTTTCTTTACAGTTGAAGAGTGTTTATACTTATAACATTTGCATTACAGTTATCATTACAGCTAGGCTGTTTCCACTAGACAAGTCTAGATCTCATCCGTCTTCAGAAAAGTTTCTTTCTACAGCAGGGGAAGACCATTTCAGAAAGCCACAATTTACCAAAATGCAGAGACTAGATGACCACGGAAACCTCAGTCATAATTAATATACTTACAACTCAATTCCTGCACCCAACTAGAGGAGCATCAAGGATAGGGGACTAGAAATATTGCAACAAGCAGAGGACCAGAAAGTTTGCCGAGTCTCTGCCTTCTAGCAGCTATTAGAGGGTAGCTACACTTATAAAACTTCAACAGCATAGCTACCTAAATGAGAACTGAACAAATGCAACAGCTGGCATGCCAATGTAAATGAGGAAAAATATCACAGGATCCTGTGCTAGAACAGAGCTACAGGCAATTAGCAATTGTTAAGAGAGGTAGAATTAGTTTTCTTCTGGGATGAGCCCTGATTGGTTATTGAATATGGAGTGGCCAGCCCTAGAAACATGTACATGTAGCAACTCTAAACCAACTCAGGTCATCTTGTTTGCTGTGTCCTTTATAAGTATATATGTGATAATAATGGTTAAAGAAGAAAGGATCAAGAATTTTGGAGGAAGATGTTGTGGATTTGGTTTATTGCTTAAGTTATGTTATGTTACATGAGATTTATCTGCTTGTGAGAAGCTGATGGGCGCTACACCAAGCTGGTTCTAATTGGTAAATAAAGTTGCCTGTGGTCAATGGCTGGGCAGGGAGACAGATGCAGGACTTTTGATTTCCTGGGCAAGGGACCATGGCGAGAAGGAGGGTTTAGAACTACCATGCCAGGAAATGAATAGGATGCAAGCATGAGAGCTGCAGAAAACAGCGAACCAGCTCTCTGTAAGAATCCAGGGAAAAGAGACCCAAGGGGCCACTCCCCCATTAGTTCTGGAGTATCAGAGATGAAATATAAATTTTAGAAAGTAATAACTCAGGAATATGAGAGGGAAGAGTGTGTTAACCTCAGGGAGGTTGGTAGTGGCTCAGCCATTGAGCTGCTTAAAGCATATTAAAAATAAGGCTCTCTCTCTCTCTCTCTCTCTCTCTCTCTCTCTCTCTCTCTCACTCTGTCTTTCATTTCTGAATCTAAAACATTTGGGCAAGTGCAGAGGAGACATATGCACCCACCAGGAAGTTTAGAGCATATTAACAATCAAGCAAAAGACAGAGAAGAAAGAGAGAAATGGTATAGCTATATTAAAATTACCTTTTATAAAAATTTAAAAAGCATGTTATATAATTTTAATAAGACCCTGCTACCTTTATCAAATATCATGAGAGTGAAATATGACCTAGTTTTAAATAAACATTTAAGACAAGCAAATGCACAGTTAAAGCCTTTTAATAAAATTTCCAGTAATAGGAAGAATATGTATAAGCATATATACCATACATGATCACACATACACATACACACCTACAAACATAGACATTTACACAAAAATGGATGCACACCCTTATCTTCTGGTGGAATGGGTGCAAAGTGTAGATTGTTCCAGAAGAATAAAAGTTATAGAACATTTTTCTCAACTATATGGAGATAGAATTAGATTCAGGAAATAAAAGTGAAACATATCCTATTGTTTATAAAAGGATCTTTGAAATACAAGGCTGGCTCTGGTTCTTTTGAAAGGACACCAATACCATTTTTAAAATACCACCATTTTGGACAGCTTTTAATTTAATATTACAAGTTGGAGATCTGCTTAAACTAAAGTTACTATCAATTTGACTGAGGTGTAGCTCTTAAAGTCTGTAACAGCATTATATGATGATGTCAATAAGGAAAAAGAAAGATTTGCATGAGGACTGGGGTTGAGTCAAGATATAAAACGACAGGATACAATTAGAAGGGGGAAAAGGCCAGAGTCTCTTCTATCGAGTTATTGCTACCTATGCCCTGTCTTATAAAATACAAAGTAATCCAGAGAACTGCTTGATAGAGAACTCACTAACAAAACTTTTGAGTTATCCATTCAGAATAGCTCTCCTATGTGTTTTGGTCCTACTCCAGGATAATGTAAACGGGTGGCAGGACTTGTTCAACAGTAGGAGATTTTCAGTAGAAGGGAAGTATTGAGCAGAAGGGAGCCCACAAGTGAGCAGAGCACCCTCTTTTCTGCCTGGCACAGTAATAAAGCTTCCTAGCTCCTGCCTCTGTTATTTCTCAGCTACTTTTCCTTCACAGTTATATACCTCATTGGTACTTTTCTTTTTTCTTTTCCTTTGGGATTGAATCCATCTGCAAAGTTTCCGATTTATCCCATCTAACACACCCTTCCTTGCCTCCCTTGTTTCTCTGCCGAGGTTCCATCCAATTTTCCATTATGAGACTTTCACTTTTCTGCCAATACCTTACATGAGACACTTTCTTTAAATATTCAATCATCTCTAAAAATACAATTTTATTTTCTCTGGATTGTCAAGAAGTTCACACATTTTAAGATTAAACATAAAACGGTTTCTTTCTAAAATTATACTTTAGAATTACTTAACATAACTGATTTAGACAAAGTAATTTCATTTGATTGTGCCTCTTTTACTGAAGTGAAACAAATTAGTGGTCAAAGGAAAATTGATCTATGATATATCATGGGAAAGACTTGTGGGTAGAAAAGAAATATTTATTGAAAAAATTCCATGAAATAAGCCAAGGTGTCTCCATTCCATGAAGATCTTTATAAACACTGTGCACTTGGCTAAGAGGGAACATGGTGCTCCAACCTCTGGTGTTTATAACACTTTATACCCTGTACTCAACAGAACCACACAGACTTCCATACTCTACCATCAAAACCTGTGGATTCTAACACCCCCATAGTTCTAACACCTCCTTTCCAGTTTTATTCTTCACGGCTCTCCTGAACCTCACTTATAAGGAACAGGTCTTGACTCCTTACTGAATGAAAGAACAGCACTAGTAGAACATGAGAAAGAAATATAATTTTGCCTTCTTAACACCAGTAGGATAAAAAGACTAAAAAGTTGATACCTTGATTTTTTTTACTACTAGTGTCTTTGCTATAGGATTTGAAATAATCCCCCATGAAGATATTGATTTATTTTATGTTTAAAATAAAAAATATATAAACAAATCCTCTGCTTTTGGTATCTCCAAACCTTGCCCCATACGAATTCCTTATCCATTGAAGTTCTATAACCTCATGTCTTCAGATCAGCCACTCCCTAACATTTACATTTACTTAGCATTCATGTTCTCTAATACCCCCCTTTTTGAACTTTGAAAACAACGTTGGTTATCACAGCAATGATTTTGCTCATCGATCTCCTTTTATTTCCCCTGAGATATTCAGCACAGATGTCCTCTGTTTGTTAAGAACTCTACAAATTCTTGGGTATTTCAACTGAGTGATAAAACAGCTCTCACATCTGGGATCTTCAGCAGGTTGAGTGTCAGCAGCATGACACTTATGTAAATTGCTATTTGTCAGAATTGTGGTGAGGGAAACAGCCATGAGGAAAGTAGTCCAGTGATGCTTTCGTGAAATACAGGGCTCACAAGGCTCCCTGGAACGGTTGATTGAAAATTGTAAAGGACAAAACTCATGCCTTATTTTTGCTTTTTGAATCCTTCACAGCACCTACTCTCCTAAGTGTTTTAAAGATGAGTATGTATTGAACCAATACATTTGTGACCAGTCATTAAATAAACAAGAAAAAATTATTTTCACAAATAACTGAGCCCTGTAAACACATACTTCCCCCAACTGCATTATAACTAGTAAAATAGAAACCTTTAAAAAGCTAAATAATTTTGACTAATTTTGTGGACAATTGAATATCCATATAAACATACTGGGAATCACATTTCTGTGTATTTCATATACAGCATTGACATCTGGACAAATTATAAATAAATAACAGTTATCTGGAGGAGAATATTCTTCTGGTAGTAAAATTGCTGGCACTTGAATATATATTTGCAATATTAAATGACATGTGGAAAAAAACGGTACCCCATTTAATTAAACATATTACAGTTATAAAAAACATTTTCTAACTGGTCGAAAAATCAGAAATATAATCAATTTGGTTTGATCTTACCATGGTTAAAAATGGATTTTTTTTTAACATAGTGAATTTAACCAAAAGATTCCTTCTTTGAGATAAAGCAAATAGAGAACAGATTTGGCTGAAGAGCCTGTGGTGTCTTTTAAAGCACCACACTTTATTGTTGAACCCTACTGGAGTGATGCACACATGTTACTTGCCTCACAACAGAATGTGGCTATGGAATGGGTCCTGGGTTGAACGGGGCCATCTGTGAGTTATGAATCTTTCCAAACATGTAGCATTCTGTCATGTTCTTCAGCTCTGTGATTTCAAATGTGTGCTGCTTGCTGACTTTCTCATGTGTCTGCTCTGACATGCTGGTAATTTATTTACACAAATGAGTGCCTCTTTAAATCTTAGATACAATATAATGACAATGAGGTACCTTGAGTACTGAACATACCCTTAATATATATCTACGAGAAGATGTAAGTTATTAGGAGTCCAGATATGCAGAGACTGTGTGGTAGTTTGAATATGCTTGGCTCATAGGAATTGGTACTATTAAGAGGTATGGCCTTATTGGAGTAGGTGTAGCGTTGTTAGAGGAAGTGTGTCACTGTGGAGGCAAGGCTTTGAGGTATCATATATATGCTTAAGTCTGGCCACTGTAATCTAGAGTCTTCTGCTAAGCAGCAGAAACCTTCAGAATAAGATGATGATGTCTCACCTCCTCCAGCACCTGCCTGCCTAGGCACTGCCATGTTTTCCACCTTGATGATAATAGACTGAATTCCTGAACCATGTAAGCCAGTTCCAATTAAAGGTTATTCCTTATAAGAGTTGCCTTGGTTATGGTGTCTGTTCATAGCAGTAAAACTCTAACTAAGACAGAAGTTGATACCAGGGACTGGTATATTAATGTGATAGGTCTGACCATGTTTTTGTTTTGAGGAATGTGGACTTTGGAACTCTGCATTTGGAGTGAGGTAGAATGTTTTGAGTGGGGCTTAATGAACCATTCTAGTAGGAATATGGAAGATATTGGTGCTGAGGGCGATTTGTACTATGCAGACATGGCCCAAAATGTTTCAGTGGTGAAGAGTTTCAGTATCTGATATAGAGACTGTTCTTGTGATATTTGGTGGAAAAAAATTTGTGGCTGCTTTTTGCCCTTGTCTGAAGAGTCTACCTGAGGTAAAGAGATTTTGATTAATTGCATTGACAAAGTAAGTCTCAGAAAAGCAAAAGATATAATCTTTCCTGTGGTTTACTCTCATGATCCAGGTCTTGAGGCATAATGGCCACAAAAAACTTAAGTCCAGGAGTGGTGGTATATGCCTTCAATCCCAGGAGATCTAGTCAAGCAGATCTTGGAGTTCAAGGCCAGCCTGGGACATAGCAGTTCCAAGAAGAGAAAAGCTTAACTCCTTGCCTGTTGGTGCATGCCTTTAATCCCAGAACTCAGGAGACCAAGGCATGCATATCTCTGAGTTCAGAGTCAGTCTACAAAGCAAGTTCTACGACAGCCAAACTTAGACAATAAAGGAGTTGGAAAAAAAGAAAGTGGTAATGATGTAATAGAATAAGGGGACCATGTTCCAGCCCCAGCAAGTAGTAGAATTCCAGAGCTTCAGCTGTGTGTTTTTAGCTTTAGATTCAAGAGTAGGAGTAGTAACTTGGACAACTGATGCTAGTTAGCTGGAGCTAAGAAATTAGCAGTTTTTAAGAAGAGGCCAGGATCACTGAGTTGAAATCTTCTGGGAAGTGTTTTCTGAGAACATAAATAAGCTGTGCTCCAGGGCTTGGTAATAATCTACCCTGGTGGTATACTGGTTTTGAAAGTATGAAGGTGTCATTGAAAGCAGCTGGGGCTTGGCACTGCAACAGTCCAGAAAAAGCCAATGATGATGGTATAGCCTCAGTTGCAGTTGATGGTCCAGGACTAAAGGGGTCATCCAGAGAAATTGAGTCTTAGCACCTAGGAGAAGCTTTTGGTGAAGCCTAGTTACAGCAGAAGGCCTCGGCATATTGGAGATGCCAATACCATGGGATGGCCACCAAGAACAGCAGCAAAATTTAAGTTAACTAGAGCCTACAGAGTGCTACAGAGAGCAGAGATAAATATGTGTTCCAAATCCTTTGGAGTAGCTCAGAAGACTACGTGTAGATCCCAGGCATTGAAGTTTCCTTGGAGACTCTAAGATGTTAGAGATGTAAGAGCAGTAGGAAACCAGATAAAATAAGCTGCTAACAGGAAGTAGAACCAGCTCAAGTGAAACAAGTGTTTTGCAGTAATCAAATGAAAGGAGTTGGGCATTAGACATGGTGATGCAGAGTTTGGAGTCTGTCCACCTGGTTTTGGTCTTGCTTTGATCAAGGACATCCCCACTAAAATGTCTTAAAATGGTACTATATATTTTTGATGTTGGAAGTATGTGATCTGCTTCTTGATTTTGATTTTATGGAGGACTACAGTTGAGAGATTGCATGAATCTCAGAAGAGACTTGTGACTTTGGACTTGTGAGGGTAATAAAAGTACATGTTTCAGGATAGACCACTGTGCCATTCATTGAAATATGACTAAGAAGTTATTTAACTTCTCATCTGTTTTCCTCATTGACAAACAAATGGCTAATATTGGTTATTATTGTAGGGCATACACATGAAGAATACTGCTTTTATTTAGGTAAGTCACTTGCTACATAGCTCAGTAGATTTGAGATAACATTAAGGCTTTGATGGAGATACAGGAAATGCTAGAAACTGGAATCAAATTTCTCTAATGGGAAAATTAGTTGTCATCATTTTTATCACTATTTGAGTTTATTTGTTTTTCTTTTCTTAAATACTTATTCAGTAATTAGTCATGAATCTACTTCTCCTGAGAGCTAGTAAGCTTAATGGAAAATTTCTAAGTGTTGGCAGATCCCTCTGTTTCTCTTTGTCACATGGTTTGTAATGACAATCAGAATTTGTCTAGCATGGTAAGGTTCACCCTTATTAAACTGAAAGCATAGAAAGACAAATGACTGTAACCTGGTCTTCAGCAGCAAGGTGTTTACATTGTGTATAATTAACTCTTAACCTTTTTACAGGTTGCGCAGTAATTATTGTCCAAGGATTTACTTGTGCCTGAGGCTTGTGATGATTCTAGGCCAGCAAAGAGCACTGACTAAGCAAATGTATACATTGACAACACCTACCTTTCCAGCATATGAATATGTCCAAGCCCTGTGGGTTGAAAGCTCACTTTCTATATCCATAAGAAGATCTTATTTTTATCACAAGAGCAAAGGAAGTGGGGAAAGTAGCAGCTCAGCAGTGCAGAGCTTTTATCTGTAACTGCAGGACTGAAACATGAAGTTGATGTAACAGAAGAAGCTGAATAGATCTAACCCCAAAGCTGAGTTTCTGTGAACACTGATGTCAGGAATATAAATAGGCACCACTCACATTGTAGGACTGATATTACATGCTGGAGTCACCTGCTTATGAAGTGAATAAGGTAGAATTGCAGCAATTGCTGAACTAAAAAAGACAAGAGAGAATGGCCATTGTTTAAGTCATCCAACTCCATCCAATGTTAATGGCAACAGGATGAGGGTTTTTCTATATCAACCACTACTGAGAGACGACTTGGAAAATTAATCTATAAAGGTGGCAGTCAAGAACAAATGTTTATAAATATAGAGAATCTAGTTGCTAGACTCTCTCTATCTATTATTATAGTGATGGCCCAATGTATTCATTTTCAATGTATCTTTTCATTCTGTCTAGAGCATCCTATGAGCCTTACTGTCCTCAAGGTTAGAAAAGACTGATCCAAAGAAATATGACACACAATATCTACCAAAACAAAAGAAACAATATGTTGGTAGGGAATGGCAAAGTGTATCTGGGAAATCATGATGTGAGACTCTGTCTGTCTTTCTCAGAAAATGCCTCAGATTCCTGACTAAGGATTCCACTGTCCAGAAAGAAACAACTAAAAAGCATAGACTTCAACATGAATGCTTGAAGGTCATTTGGAGGTCATTCTCTGAGGTGTCATTCTGAAACACAATGCACAAAAATCACTATTTTATTAAGTAGACATAGCCTCCAAATGAGGTCATTTGCACATATTCTAGAGCACCAGGTATTCAGCTCAATAACTGATATACATTGTTAAAGTTCAAGTGAACTTCCTAACTTTATCAAAGTTCCTACATGCCCTATACATACACATAGTCACATGCACACATACACATACACACACATGCACACATACATACACACACACAAACACAAACACATGCATGTGCACGCACACACACTCACACTGACAGTGCTCTGGTATGTTTTGTGTTCCCGAGACCTCCCTTCAATCCCTTGTCTAGACAAGCTGAACCAACCTAGATATAAAATGAAGCCTTAACCAGAAATTTAAAAGGGAAGTCATTTAACAAAGACATGATGATCATATTTCAGCATTTGATCCAAAGACATTTCCAAATTTTTTTCAAATAGTCTAACTTCTTTGAATTTATCTTTTCCCCCAAATCTTTATGAATCCCAGACATCTTAATTTTATCATTTCAAACTATTTAAACTCTGAATTTGTTCCTCATCTTATAACAGCTAGTCTTCCTTTATTTCTTTTTAATCATATGTGGGGGTCTTTCAGTTCTTAAATATGAGAGTATGTATCTTTATTTAGTTCTCTCTAATCTTAACATCTGGATACTCTTTATTATTAAAGATTCTACTTACCTACGCCCTCTTTTAGGTGCATGTGATCAGGCTCACTTAATCTCTAAACTTCTGGTCCCAAATCACTGCCTAGATATCATTTCTGCTTATGAACTCTACCTCTAGTGCCAAAATTGTGGTCCAATTAAATGAACCAGACTCTGTATCACTCAGTTACAAGCATTTCTTTCTCACCCCAAACTTCTCAGTGTCTCCCACAGTGACCCAGACATAAAAATCTTATGCTTTGTCAAATGTTGGGTATTTGTGTTTAAGATGATTAAGATTAAATATATTTGAGCAATCAGTTATTGGTGTTATAAGTCCATGTTTCACATGCTCAATGGCCAATATGGTTAATGGCTACTTACTAGACAGTGTAGATGTAAATAATTTCACAGACAGTTCAACTGAAAATGGCCAGCTTTCTTTTGTTCACATTGGAATCCTACTTCTGAGTCATCAAGAATACAAAACTGTTCGAGGATTCCATTTTGTTTAAAATATATCTACTGCCATCTGTTCTACATCTAGATTGCTTTCCTGCCTCTCTTTAATCAGTTTCAAAGCAACCTCATGGGTGAGGCCGTTACTGGCACCCCAGAGATGGACTCTATACTAATGTGGCTAGGTTCACATAGTGCCTTGTCTGTACTACTGTGATAAGACTTACTATAGTCCACTGTTTCTTCTTCTCCAGCTTTTTGAACTTTGCTACTAAACTTTAAGCTAGTTAGATACAAAGACTGAATTTTCTTTATTTTTATCGATACAGCTTTCAGCTCAGCAACAAACATGTAATAAATTTAAAAATGTCAACTATTGATCAAACCCCTGCATTTATCTTTGGGGACATGTACTGATCTCTTCCTTTCTTTCTTTCTCTTCTTCTTTCTTTCTTTCTTTCTCTCTTTGTTTCTTTCTTTCTTTTTTCTATTTTTCTTTTTATTTTCAAGTAGCAATTATGCCTTTACAAAGGATTAAGCCATGCTTGTTTTCATCCTTGTCTTCAAAAAATGCTCACACCAGATGGAAAGGTAATTTAAATCATCTACTATGTCTAACTTGGACCTAAACCTTGTGCTATTAGTATTTCCTTCAGTTTCTTATTATTCTGTTGGTGGTAAATTTCTTTCTACTTTCTATGGAATAAGATCATTCTTTACTAGGTACATTCAATTATATCACAGAAACCATGCTTCATCTCTTTAAGGAGATCAGAGCTTTGCAAAGATTACAATTTAGTGAGTTGACCTAGAGCTAATCAGTTTTTACTAGTTCATTTATCAAACAGACAAGCAGAACAATGAATGGATTCTGTCAGAGTCTTGTGGCAGAGCCATATTAATTAATTCCTATTTAAAGGCCTTAACAGCACTTGCAATGAACACTGGAATCTATAAAGACAAATATTACCACAGTCCTACTACTCTGTCTACGTTTCGATGACATCAGAACAACAGAAGGTCATGGATAAAAGTGCTAAAGTTTTTATCTTAAATATTTAATTCTTTTCATTTAATATATTAAACAAAGCTCATTATTTTATGCAAAGCACTCACTCATTAATAATTCCATAATCTTTCAGTTTCAATATTTTCTTGTAAAGGCAATGATATCACTGCTAAATATTCCTATTTGAAGAAAATGTACCCAAAGGCAGTGTTTCTCAAGCTTCCTAATGCTGCCACCCTTTAATACAGGTCCACATGTTGTGTTGACCCCTCAACCATAAAATTATTTTCATTGCTACTTCATAATTTTGCCACTGTTATGAGTTGTAATGTAATATCAGTGTTTCCCAGTGTCTTATGTGACCCCTTTAAAAGTCTTGTTTGACCTCTAAATGAGTTAAGACTCCCTGGTTGAGAACTGCTGCTTTAGGTGACATTTTGTACACCTTTAAATGATTCTGAAGCAGAGAAAGCTTTCAGATATTGTAAAATAATAGAGAAGCACTCATTACATATGTGTTAGAAATGCAATACAATTTTAGTTTGTACTTAGCACTACTTTCATACTATGTGATTAGAATTGCCCTTCTTTTATAGCAACCTGTTCTTCCCATGCTGAGACAAACTCATGTTTCTTCAGAATAGTCAACTAGGAATTATACACATCAAACACTAGTATGAATGTTAATATTAGTGGTAGGTATTTATGGAAATCACATTTTTTCTTCAGTTTGTTTTCAAAGATTCTATAATATTGGGGATGGGAAAGTTGATCCTTTTATTGATAGCTTTTAGACCCTCCTATTATACTCAGCCACTTGCAGTAGGAAACTATCAATTTTTTCCTTTTATCAACAAGCTGGAATGTTACTATGTTAGCCTAAACGCTTTGGTCACTTCACAGACCTGTTGCAGTCTATGCTTCCACTGTGAGAACTATTGAAAGCAACCACTACTGCTTTAGGAGGTCTTGTTCTAGTCTTAGGTGTTCCAGCCAACACATGCTGGGTTTGAAACCTTCATTGCAGGGAAGCCAACTTTTTATGAATTCTACATGGTACTTTTCAGTCTGAAACTAATTATCTCTGTCAGTGCAGAGGGAGTAATATTTTGGAAGGTGACTCAACATAAGGCTTAGGATTGACCCTTGTTCTAGGCTTGTGATTGATTCTTTTCTAAAGCCCATATTGGTGGAACTAGGTGTGCTCTGATTGATGAGACACATGTCAATAGTAAGTATGTTATACACTTTTGCCTGGTAAAAAAGCAGTTAGTTGACAGCTTATTTTAAGTTGGTCTCAGAGATCTCTTCTTGTGTATTGTTTATGTCATGTTGCTGCGTATTTGAAGAAATAAAAATGTCTTTTCCTGTTTTTAATGTTTTAGTGGAATTTATCACAATCACCAGAAACAAGAGATAAGACCCTGGGGCATTTCATCAAGGAGCAGCAATTATAGATGGAAGCAGTTGAACATTCCCAAATATACCAGGAACCAAGGGCTCCTGTAGCCATAATTTTTTTCCAACCTACTTAATAAGGGTTGAACTTCCTCTCTAGCTCACCACCCACCAGAGGTAGAGGAAAAGCAAAGTTATTAGGACACGGAGGAAGTAGACCTGTTTAGAAATAGTTCTTTGGAAGGAAGTCCAATGTTCTCTATCCAGACAGCATAAGAGTCACTGGCCAGCTCGCCATTTGCAATAACACTTGATCCACATGAGATCTGATTGGATCTTCTA
The DNA here is from genome assembly GCF_008632895.1 of Mastomys coucha. NCBI lineage: Eukaryota > Metazoa > Chordata > Mammalia > Rodentia > Muridae > Mastomys > Mastomys coucha. The sequence goes on along the minus strand of NW_022196912.1, from coordinate 2,830,154 downwards.
AGACACTACTATGTCTCTGCTAGTGTTGCAAGATTCATTAAGTAGGTCCAAACTTGGCTAAGTATACTCTTGTACCTCCCGAAATACTTCTAAATGGTCCCAGAGTTGGTATTGCACATAGTCCACTGTACCTTCAATCAAATAAATATCTATTCTCATATCCATTCTTGGACATTTGAACCTTGGGTACTATTCTGAAAACTCTTGGGTAGGTGTATCTCTCACAGGATGCATAAGATTTAAGCTACAAACAGCTGGACTTATCAGAAACGACACATTCTAGCACAAGGAAAAGCCATGTCTGTAATGAAATGGAATGGAGTTGACAACCTGAGAGAGCTAAAGGGGAAAGTGGATAGAATCCTCACAGTTCTGAAATCCCTGGGGTGGGAATGCAGTATTCTTGTGTCTTTGGCACTGTTGCTCGGGTCTTTCTTTTTAAAGTCAGTAAATAATTTCCCTTTTCTTAAAGGGCCCAGCTGGCCTATCTCACACTTGGTTTTTTTAGCTCATAGCCATTAATATTTTATGCTAAAATTTCCAGGCCAAAAGAAAGTCACATTTTATGTTCTTCATCTATGAAAATCAATGAAAATAAACAGCAAGTTTAAATAGGGAACCAGACTGTACGGGTGCAGCATCTTAAGGCCTCATGATTCTAATCTAATCCCTCTGCTCTAGTCTCAAAATGAATTTAATATGAAGAAAGCAGAGAAGTTTAGCCCTCAGGTTTCAAGTTTCTAGTATACACAAGTAGGGAGAGGGAGTGCAAACCAGTGGGAAGAACTTCAAAGCTTTAACACAAACAAATAAAAAAGAGATCAATAAATAATATGGGAAAGGAACAAAAAGTAAATCAACACTTGCTTTAGGCTTGGAGACTAAAAATGAACATGGAATCAATGGGAGGAGAGGCCCTTGGCCCTGTGAAGTTTCTATGCCTCAGTGTAGGGGAATGCCAGGGCCAGGAAGCAGGAGAGGGTGGGTTGGTGACCAGGGGGAGGTGGGAGGGAACAGGGGTTTTGTTTTGTTTTTGTATTTTTATTTAATTTAATTTTTTTTGGAGGGGAAACTGGGAAAGGAGATATCATATGACATGTAAATAAAGAAAATATCTAATAAAAAATGAACATGAAGTTTGTTCTAGGTCAGGAGATGCTTTATAAAAGAAGGCTATAGCAAAGACCATAATTGTTATGGAACACAATTAGTTTTGTTACTAAATAGAGAATTTTAGAGTTGAAATGAATAAATTTATGGTGTGAAACTTATACTCAATAAGGAAATATAATAAACAAATATTGGCTAATACTATGACCTTTAGATGTACTCTTTACCATTATTTCTCTAACTATCAATTAAATTTAGCACTACTACAAAAATCATTCTGTGTAAGTTTGTCTGGTTGTTTTAATTTTGGTGTGTGATAAAATATATAAAATTCACTACTAAAAATGGCCTGCATATATATTAAGAAAATACTTACATTTTAAGAATAGTATTTTGGGAGTCTGGTTCCAACAATATAAATATGACATTGGAAAAATATAGAAAGCTTAAATCACATTTTAAATCCATCAGCTGTCATCTTAAACAGCATTCAGAGACAAGCACAAAAGAGAAAGCACCAGGAGAGATACATTTGCTATTTCATCTAGAAACCTCACATATGCATATATGCTTCCAGTGGTTTTTATTAATTAGTACATGAAGTTCAAAGGGTTATGTGCATGCATGGTGGGAACTACAAGTTGCTGTGGTATAACTGGATATGAGCCTTCTGAAAACAGTGAATAATACATGTCTAAAGCCTTAAGATTTCACATGCTCTTTGATCCCATCTTCCTAGAGTTTTTCTTAATGAAAAAAAAGTGCATATCTTCAATACTTTATCTAAAAAAGTAAAGCCATCTTTTAAAATAAAGTATAAGATTTAAACTTGTATCTGTAAATATGAGATGGTTAAGTGATGATGATATATTCATACAATAGAATTATAGATGATACTAACAATGAGGTTATTTGGTAGGATAAATCCCTTTTAAGTTAAAAATGTAATAATTTAATGTCCTACCAGATTCATGGTTTGGCTTGCTGTTACTGACAGCACAGTAAAACAGAACATGTCAATAATGCAGAAAATTACCAAAATTTGAAGTATACATTTCCTTGCACTTTTTGCATGCATTATCTTGACATCATCACCATAAAAAAATTCCTTGGGGAAAATGCCTTAAGGTGGGAGCTGAGTGTGCAATAATAAAAATCATAGCAGTAGGTTTCCATAGGAGTTTGAGTGATATTATATAAGAAGGATTATGTATATCATATTTCTAGTGCTTTTAAGGCAAATATGTCAGTGAATACACACGAAGGCCTATATATCTGAAATTACATGAATTTTTGATCACTTGTTTTTCTTGAACTGGTGAGACTATAAAATATAAAAAAAAAGAACAAAAGAAGTAAAACATCTTTAAAGCCACTTTTAAAAAGCAATCAAGTCATGTAATATAAATTAGGAGTGAAGTTTCCTTTGGAAAACAGACTGAAAGGGGTCTCTTTGTAGTCAGCCAGGGTTAATGCTTCCCTGAGTTTCACAGGAAGTAAACAGAATGGCAGATACAATAATATAAGACAAAGGGTGAATATGTCAGCACAACAAGGCTTGGGTTTTACCTTGGGCTTTGTCACCTGATGGTTTAAAGATTGAACAATTATTTATCTCAATTTATTTCTCATGTAGAAAAATCTACAGACACTCCCTTCTCTTTCCTGAGGGTTATGATAGTGTGCTAATATGTGGGTGGTTGTGGATGTGTTTTTAACTACAACGCAATGATACACATGATGAGATAGTTCTTAAACTATCAAAGTAGACAGACAGGCAATCCAATGAACAGCAAAAGATAAGCAAAAAAGAACAAACCAAAATAAATCACTACAATGAAGGGAATTTTTTTGTGAAACATTTCAGTCCTCTAAAGATTTATATCTGGAAAGAAATTATGAGGAAATATAAGAAATCTACTAAACTCTAGCCCTTTCTAGGAACACCCTTGTTAAGCCTGCTGTAGATGGGTCCAGGTAATACTGATGCTATGGAGACACGTATTGAAACACAAAGGAAACTAATTTATGCCACTCAATATTCAGAGAACAAGAGAAAATGGCACTTTTATCGAGTTAGTTATGCCCTGGGAGCATTGGTAAGTACTGTATCAGCAAAATAAAGCTTTGCAATGACACCACAAAGCAGGTGTAACTAACTACCCAAGCCAGCCACTCAGAAATCATGAGGTGCTAGGGGCTAATGCCCATGGTTTGAACATTGTGCTTATGCGCCTTTTGTTAGGCTACATGGGTACACTTTGTAAAAGGTAAGTTGTGGTTTCTGTCCCAAGGAACACTGATATCAGGGTGAAGGAAGGATATATATTTGCATATGTTTCTCCATTCCAAAAAAAATCACAAATTTCTCTAAAAAAGGACATTGCCATGGTTTCCTTGATTTTTAATGAGTAATTCAGACAGAAAGTGACACATATAATACTATAATATAAAAAATAAGCATAAAGCTTTTATGTGATTCACACATGGAATTGTACATGTAATTTATAATCCATACAATACTTAATAACACATTTTATTAGTAAGCAAACAATATACTATTTTTGGATAGAATGCTCCCAATTCAACATGATAAAACTTTCATATGTTACATATTCAGAAGTGCTATTGAATAAACTGTCTGAGATATGTTTGCTAGAATATTAGATTCAAGGTATATGTGTGACAGATAAAGGAACAGGTTAGGCAAAACAAGAATTACATGGAAGAATTCAAAAAAGCTTTTCATGGATAGTACTTGATTGTACTCAGAATGGTCCACCATCTGACATGCCATCCTAAGCATTCCTACAATAAACCCCTAACAAAATGCATCTGTCTAAATCCATAATAATAAAATTGTTTATATTTGCATCAGGGAATTTGGGAAAGCATGAAAATTTGTATATGGCGTGTGGGCAAAAAGAAGTTGATGAGTTTCTGCTGTGAGACCTAAATCCAGGACAATAAGGCATATTGCCAAAGCTCAGGATAGTTCTCTCTGTGTTAAATGTGTCCATTAAAGGAGCAAACATGCCTTTCTTAATGAGGAGCAGAACCTTGGGTGAATGTGTTGAAATGTAAGCAAGGAATCAGAAAGAAAAAAAAACAAAAAAGATGTATGAAGTAATAAAGTTCAAGGCTTAAATACCTGCGCGAGATAAGGCACCCCAACAGCAGAGTTTGGAGTGTTGAGAACAGATAGTTGTGGGGAGTGGCATCACAAAGAGAGAGAGATACGGGGCTGTCTCAGTGTATGAGGGAGACCATTTTCTTTAATGAAATAAACTCCACTCTTGAATAGAATCAACAAAACACAGTTGTCTTTATTGATGGTTGACACCCCAGGAAATTCTGCTTATGTCTGTTGGTGCCATCCTTGTTTAGGTTTTATTCAAGTAGTCATGCTGCTAAAACTCCCTGGGTGAGAACTACTGACCATAAAATGATGCTGAGGGAGAGAGGCTCCCACTTGATGATTGATATTAAGTGCTTAGGCCTGAAATCATATACATGCAAGTAACATTACACAGACTGAGTGGGCAGTACTCACATAGTTATTTATATAACATATATGGAACAATTAAAGTAAAGGATGTCATGGATTGAAGAGAGGACAGAAAGGTGCCTGAGAATGCTTGGAGGAAAGCAATGAGGAGAATGACATAGATTTTGCTTGTTTAAATTAAATGCAGTTGTTTCCATTTGGTGAGAATATCTAGAATTGTTGAATTTGGCATCTCCTGAGAATGTTTTCATGGATGATATTTAGAGGTGGGAAAGGAAGACGTGTGACTTAGTATACAGGAAGACCTGGGACGTGCATGAGTGAAACAAGACTTATAAAAAATAATACAGAGCTGCTTCACCTTAAGAAAAAAGAGAACAAGAAGAAAGAAATTTTAACAGGGTTAGTTGAAATGGAGACAGAGAAATAAGCAAATTAGGAGGGAGGTGTTTAAGGTCTCATGGTTTACCATCCTCTTCTTACTGCCACCCATTACCTGTAGTTTCTGAAATTCTGAGGAGACCATACACCTCTGAAACATTTTTCTTTTTACATCTCTGTACCATTTTTTAGGAGCCAGGCAGGAATGTGCACCGCCAACCTCCACCCTAAGTACACCCTCTGCCTTCTCTGTGTTTAAAAGTAACCCTTTCCTAGTCAAGCCACTCTTTGCTTTTGGACACTCATTCATAGTGAGCTTTCTCGCATTCACTCATTTCATAACGCACCAGGAGAACTCACATTGTGGTTCTATCTAGCACTACTACGAGCAGTTAAAGAGAGATTTCTCAATAGTATTACCCAATGTTAATCCCTTAACCATAGTTTCTTTCTTACAAAGCAAATGGTGGGCTTTGAAGTGTGTGGATGATGAATAGATAGATGTAAGCTCCTGGTGAAGAGAACAAAAATTTCACTTCAGAAAGAGGATGCTGAGTATTAAGCCACTGTTTTCTTTCTGATGTAGCTGGATTTGTTACAAAGTAGCATGTATGGCATTCTAGGTGGCTTATTGCTTCTAATAACTGAAAAGCTGATGAAAATCTGTCTCCCAAGAAGGAATAGGTTGACAATCTTTTCTTAATGCCAACTCTGTTTAGACATGGGCCTTTGCTTGGTATTCAGAGGAAAAATTGATTGTATATACAATTATTACCAATCCATAGAAATAGGTAACCTTTTATTGTTAAGACATGACAAACTGCCAAAGACAGGGACATTCAAGGATCACCTACCATTCACCATAGGCAAAGTATCGGGCTTTCTCTGTTCAAGCAGAACATGAGCAGCATGGAGATCAGAGACAGTAAATGCCATATCAAGGAATGAGAGTCTTTCTTTTTTTCTTTTCTCCTTCCCTCCTTTTCTCCTTCCTTCCTTCCTCCTTCCCTCCATCCCTCCATCTCTCCCTCCCATCTTCTCTCCTTTCTTTCTTTCCTTCTTTCTTTCTTTCTTTCTTTCTTTCTTTCTTTCTTTCTTTCTTTCTTTCTTTCTTTCTTTCCATTTGGTGAGAATATCTAGAATTATTGAATTTGGCATCTCCTGAGAATGTTTTCATGGATGATATTTAGAGGTGGGAAAGGAAGACGTGTGACTTAGTATACAGGAAGACCTGGGACGAGCATGAGGGAAACAAGACTTATAAAAAATAATACAAAGCTGCTTCACCTTAAGAAAAAAAGCCATTTCTTTCTTTCTTTCTTTCTTTCTTTCTTTCTTTCTTTCTTTCTTTCTTTCTTTCTTTCTTTCTTCCTTTCTCTCTCTCTCTCTCTCTTTCTTTCTCTTTTCTTCTTTCTCTCTTTCTTTCTTTCTCTTTCTTTCTTTCTTTCTTTCTTTCTTTCTTTCTTTCTTTCTTTCTTTCTTTCTTTTGTTGTTCATTAAAACAATATTCTACCTGAAATAACATGAGGGCAGACTTGATAGATCATAAGCAAAGGACTGATCACTTGCCCTTGTGTGTTTATAGAATTTGAAAAGAATGCTCCCATGTAGTCTTAAGTTCAGCAGAGACAGGCGTTCTGTTTTCAATCTTGGTAATATTATTTTGAGCATATTATTCAGAATAAAATATTGCCAATCTAATAATCTCTGAACATTAACTATTTTGAAGTTGAAGTTTATACTCTATGCCAATTTGCCAATTTATCATTTGAAAATTTCAAGGCATCTTTTTAATCCTCTACAACCCCAAACTCTCAAATCATAAATCTATATCAGTATATCAGTCTGTGTGCCTGCTTCAAGGGTGCAATGAAAACAACTAACAGTAACACAAATACCAATAATTTAGAAAAAAGTCAAGTCACTAATTCTAAAGTTAAAACCTGAAGTAAAATAAGTATGCAGGTGTAATAAGCATCTTTAAGTAACTGGCAGACGAAGAAGTGTCAAAAGACACAGCCCTGTCTTTTGCCAGTGTCTCAGGGAAAGAGGTTGTGGATAGGGTGGTGTAAACAAGGTATGGATCAGGAAAAATAAACCTCCTTGGAAAAAGGATGCTCCATTGATCGGCAAAACTGATTGGTTATTGATGCTGAAGACTTTACTAAAAATACTGACTGAGAGGGATTAGATAATTTTGTTCAACAAACTTTTATCAATCTCTAATTCTTAATATGTCTTTGGAAAGCTGTTCTCATTTTTTTACAGCCACATATTCTAAAATTTACCAGAAAGCATTGCATTTGTGACTAAATCAGAAATGTGAGGAAACATACAGGATGTATTACTTGGTGACTGTAAACAAACTCAGCAATTAAAGTATCTCTCAGTATAGCTCCAATTCAACCCAAAACACTGCCTGTTTGACCCCATATATTAATGTACAGAGCAAAATTACAAAAGTGAATATAATCAAGGATTTTTACTTTTTTTATTTTTAGGGAAGGTACTGAGTTGACAACAGCTCACAAAAGATCAGTAACTTTTTACAGAAAAAATGCAAGCAATAAAATGTACCCTAAAGAACTGCTCAAAAAAAAATACATGTGCCTAAGGACTTCCCAATGTGCCCCCACAGATGTTTATCATGCAATTCAAAGCTTAGGCAGGCTTGTCACTTTTTCACTATTTGCTAGAACAAAGTAAACCAGCAGTTTTTAAAATTGCAAATTTTATATTTCCATTGTATGCTATGCTATTCGGCACTAGGTATGACGTTATGTGTTAGGCTTTCAAAACTAAACGGACAAACATCGTTATTTTCCTTCATGCTGAAAACAATATTATAAGTTGAGTTAACATTTGACTACTTGTGTTTCTGTGCATGTGATCTGACTTTTATAATTTGAGCATGAGGCTGTAAGTTACCAATGTTAGCTACATGATAATAGCACCTTGGGGAAGCAATTAGATTTGCTAGGTTTCATTTCAACTTATACAGTCTGTTCTAGAAGCAAACGTTTTTGTAATCTGTCACAACTGCCAGGACTGTCTGCTGTACTTGAGTGACACTTTATAGCTAATGTCACGCTGCCCACCTCCCATCACCATAACGGTCACTTTATGAAGAATATTTGCGTCTATGATTTCATCTTTACACTGGTTCTGTAAAGTAGGTAGAAGAAAGTCTATGTTCTAACTTCCACCAATGAAGAAAATGAAGAAACTCTGGAAAGGAGAGAGTAGTTATTATGACCCAAATAGTGCCTATGTGGTTCCTCACCCAGTCAAGCTGATCTGTGTGATTTAGAAGCTAGTTTGTCATTCAGGTCAATAAACTACATAAGAAGTAGGGGTGTTTTATGTAGTGTTAAAAAGAAAACATGATTACTGGCACTTATATCAAATAAAATTGCTTTCTTTGGCAAAATAACTCAAACTAGGAAAATGAATTTGTTGAAACTCTTCATAAACTTTATATAAGGCCTGCAATCTCTTAAATGTAAAACTCTGCTTATAAACATCGTCAGGGTAAAATTTCATCTTAAAACAGAGTGATTGCTTCTATTTCCTGAAATGTTTACAAAGCAACTCCTGTGGAATAAGTCTTAGAAAAAAATAGAAAAGAAAATCAATGGCAACACTGCACTACAAAATAACCTTTGTGGCCGGAACGGAACAGAAGATTAAAGTGAAATCATAAAAGTATGAAATAATACTGCAGCACCAATGTCAGCCCTGGACCAAGATTCAACATTGTTTTGTATGTATTTGCATAATTGTATGCAAAAGGATGTAGACATTTTACTATTTTTGCAAAACCATTGTAAATCAATAATTAACACAATTTGGTGTAACTTTATAGTATCTGTAAGCATTAATTACATAAACCTTGCTAAAAAATAAATTTTGATAGCCTCATTGAAAAATTTCACATTCCATATAAATTCTTTTAGGAATGGTAATCTTTTTTGATCTCTCTCTCTCTCTCTCTCTGATTTATTTACTGTGTTTGAGTGCTCTGTCTGCATGTATGTTTGTGTACTATATCCATGCCTGGTACCTGCAAAGGTCAAAAGAGGCCATAGAATACCCTCGAGCTAGAATTACAGATGTTTATGAGTCACCAGTGAGCACTGGGAACTAAAACATGTCCTCAGTAAGAGCAACAAGTTCTCTTCCAGCCTGGAAATGTTATTGCTACTTTAAGCACATTTTCTAAAATCCAAAGATAGTGGGTTTTCCATGCTCAATGCTACTCTCAGACAACTTTTACTATTTGTACATTGTCTTTCTTTGCTAGTATAGTGCCAGTTGGTTTTTCTTTAATTTTCCTGATATTCTTGAGATGTTATTTTAATTATAATATGAACAACTCCATCAATCTTTAGGTTTCATAAAACATAGTCATTTTACTAGAAGTTCAGAGAAAGAAAAATGACTTGACAGTACATACAATTAAACAAAACATAGTCATACTTAGCAGATTTCTGAAATCATAAGGTTGAGTATAACTTGTCTAGTAGTCACCTGAAATTGATCACCAATGATTCCCCAAGACTAGGATTAGATCATCTCTCTTTTTTGAAAACACCCACAACTAACAACTTGACATCTACATTAAAACAATGTCCTCTGAAGCTTGCAGAAAGATTAAGGACTACACAGATATAGTTGATATCAAGGTAAAGGTTATCGAAACTCTGCCTCCTCTAACACATTATATTTTTTGTCATTTCAGGCAAAGTATTTTCACCTTGGTGTCAAATTTTAGTTTAGGCCTTAATGGTAAAAATCTCCAGGGTTGCTTTTATTACTTGAGAACTGACATATGCCCTTCTCTTATTATTTTTACGGGCAGGGTGCATGTCACAGCACTGGTATAGAGAGATTAGAGGACAGTTTAAGTGAGTCAGTTCTCTTCTCCTATCAGTGGGTCCGGAATACATGTCAGGCAAACACCTTTAATGACTGGGTGAGCATTCTTACTGTGCTGCCCTTTAGTTTTGTTGGTTAAGATTCTTTCAAAGTTATCTGGCCTAATCCAAACACCAAGAATTGAAAAACATTTACTCAATGTGAATATATAAAGAATAAATAGTATGACCAAGGAAGAGAATTCATATTCTATATCATAGGTTGCCTAATCCTCATTAGATGTTGTGATCTACAGCAGCTACAAATTTCAACTCACTTCTAAAACTATAATCTCCAGTCTCTATAAACTGATTTGAGGTAGCTCACCAAGAAGTATACAGATAGTTTCCCATCTACTTCACTACCTATGACAAACATACTTCAAAAGAAACATAAATATTTGGTGCAAAGATGGGGAGAGCTGCATTACACTTTCTGGACTGAGAAAGTAGCATGACTCTCTGAAGAACTGTGAGCTAGTTACTCATGTGATCCCCTGAGGTTTGGGGTTAAGCAAGAAGAGAAGTGGATAAATAATCTTCCCTTATAGGTTTCCAAAATCAGGAGGCTGGATAGTAGTTGATGAAAGGACCTATGAAACAACTTCCTCTTTCATTCTTACATTCTTCAGGTGTTACAGAAGATACTGGTGGTTGGCTGATTGTGGAAAGCTATCATAGACAGTGGGGAAATCATGGTGCTGTTCAGCTAAGGAGCTCAAAGGTAGATAGAAGGATGCAAACCACTGTGGAAACATGAGGAGTCAGTCTGTCTCCTATTGTTCTGAAATAGAACATACCTAGTTGTAAACAGTTCTGATGCTACTCCAGAAAACTTTGTAAATTAACTTAAATTTTGGAAACTCACTTTCCTTCTCTACAAGATGAGAAATACAAGGTGTAGCTCACACAGATTTCATGAAGAATACATCAGACAGTGCTTCTGGAATAGGTCAAGGACCTATAGCACACAGACACTGGTATTATTATTCCATGATATTTGCCTCGCCTGCCTGCCTACCTGTCCATGTCATCTTACAAGCTGTCCACATTATGAGATCAGTTAGAGTATCACACAGATTAGTGGTATGTAGATTCCCCAGAGCTTCTATAAGTCAGCAGAATCTATTAATGACCCCATATGACCCTTATCCTTATATAACTATTTCACCCTTTACTGCAGGTAACACTTGTGGATTCAACAACATCATACCAATACTACATGTATACATGCATACACATATGTATTTATGCAACAATGGAAGATTAGTTGGGAAAGCATAATCTAATGAAATGAGCTCTATAGAAGTGGAAATTTTCCATTAAATATTGCTAGGAAAGAAAGTAAGAAAATTGAAAGGCTTTCAAAAAGCCAAAGTAGCTTTTCTACTTGGAGGAGGAAAGGGTCATATTAGCAGAAATGCAGTGAATGACCCAACATGAAAAGTGGCTCCCTGCTAGCAGCCAGCAAGGAAACGGGGACTACAGAGCTATGTTCTGAAGTAACTGTGTTCTGCTGAAAACCTGAATAAATTGAGAAAAGTAGCTGAATCCAAGTCTTCAGGTAAGAACACAGAACAGTTGGTACTTTAGACTCTGATGTAAGTGCCTGGAGCATAACATGCATTGAAATTTACCTGGAATTCTGTTACACAGAATCATGAAAAGATACACAGATGTTGTTTTAAGGCTCTATCTAATGATCAAGCAATGTAAAATCAGTATATATTATGGTACGAGAAAATAGGTTATCAATCGATGAGGAATTCACAAGAGTTGGTGTCACTATGAAACTGAAAGCATGTGAAGTTAAGAGGTTCAGATCATGTGGGTAATTTGGCTTGAGATGCTGACTGTAGGATGGAGACTACCATGTAGTAAGATGGGAGAGTTTCTAAGGAAGATCCCCAGTCAACCAGAACACTAGTTCCTCATCCCACAAAAATATGCAGCTGATGATCTGCACGGGCTTAGAAGCAATCCTCTCTACAGCCTTTAATTTAAGCAAACAAACAAAGCAACAAAACAGCAGTCTCACTGATATTTCAAAACTAGCTTTGAGAAAATATAATAAAACATGCTGACTCCAACTGTATTCTGATCTGCTGAAATATGAGCTAAATAGAGCTGCTTTAGGTTGATGTCTTTATAGAAATGTATAATGATATCTAATACGAAGGCTATGATCTACTGACTGAATGACATTTATAGAAATAAATCCACTAAGTGTTCATGAAGAAACTGGTGTATGATATAAAAGGTGTGCGAGGAAATAGTTCATGTGAGGACAAGACAGAATTATTGAACAAACTGGACAAGCTGCCAACCATATACAGACATTCCCTGGTAGTAATGAAAATCCTCATTGTTGTAAGTGCTGTGGAGTTTTCAGAAGGCAGCACACAGTGAGTATGGAAGCCCAGGAACAATATAATCTGGTCTTCAACTTCCACGGTTTAATTACAGGCTGGGAAAAATAAAGATCACTTAGAGTAAACTGGTAATTATTGTGCTGAACAGTGGGGCCCAGAAAAACTGAAAAGGATTTCCTGGTCAGTAGTTTGGAATGGCACTATGGGAAAGGCAGAACATGTTCAGTGGCTCAACACCGAATACCAGTGTTCAAAAAGAAGAGAATATTCTTGATTAACTAAAATGAAACTGGGGAGATGATCGAATCTGTTCTCTGCCTCTTCCCCTTCCACACAATCTGATATCTTATTGTTCCTTTTGATGTAGAGCATCACACTTATTTTAGTCTACCTCTAGGGAATATGATCAAAGACCACTCTCCCAAACACTTAATTACCCTTCCTTAAAAGAAATCCTCTCTTTCTTCTGTAAAATGGTACACATTCCATTTTGCCTTGCTTGCATCCCTATCCATCTCACAACACATTTGCATGCTATAATATTTTAAAAATGCAGCTACTATAACGCTATCTGGTGGTACTGGCAGCCACAAAAATGTTAACTATCAGTGAGAATAAGTATTTACCTTTTCCTGGGAAGACTATACTATTAAGTTCATGTCACTATTTCTAGCTGCCTAAGTTATGAAGAAGAAAAAAGGATCGTCTTGTTAAAGAGCTAAGGGATGCATCACTGTATTTATACCATACCATTTTTAGTATTTTAAAGATAGTGGTTCTCAAATTTAACTGTACACTGGAATCAACTGCTAACCTTTAGCAAATTCTGATTCCTAGGCTCTACATCCTCAAAACGTCTTTGTTAATTGACTTTTCAGTCTGCATATAGAGGTGGTGTCAAATATTTACCTTAATAGACAGTTTTAGACAGCTTGAATAGTCAGGAGTATATTCAATTGCCATTTTAGAAATTGGTCCCCCAAAGCCAAGAACATATCCAGCTGAGGGTTGCTTTATACCTCCTCTCAGCTGAAACATGGAATAACACAGATTATTTTTTCTAATAAGGGTTAAATTAAGGTTGCTTTGGTATAGGAAGGTGGAGGAGGAAGGCATGAGAAAAATTATTAGAGAATAATTTATTGGAAAGACCATAGTATTGGTAGAACACTATTTTTCCATATTACATGTATTGTTTTCTTCCTCATAAACATATTGATGATAAATCATTTTCAGCTTTTAAAGTTTATTATGTTCCTCTAATCTGGGCCTAAGTTAAGTTTGTTTTTTTTTTTTTTTTTTTTTTTTTCTGGGAAAAATGAGTGACAGATATTAGAAACAGGTAGGATGGAGTCCAAACTCCAAATTTTATTTTTAAATTTATTTTATTTCATGTGTATGATGATTTTTGCCTGTAGGGATATATGCATGTATATATGTATACATGTATAAGCACATGGACCAAAGAGGAAGTCAGATCCCCTGGAACTAATGTTGTGAATGACTGTGAAAGACCATGTGGTTTCTGAGAGTTAGATCCCAGTAGTCTGCAAGAACAGCAAATGCTCTTGACCAATGATCTTCTCTCATGCCCACAAACCCACTTTCTATAAGATGCCCAAGTGGCTGCCAAGCAACACGGATCATGTGAGTTAGCTTAGAAGAAAAACTGTAAGTATCGTTCTAAAAGTTAGACATATTCAAGGCTCCTGCTTGAATTTCAAGGTGTTTCATGCCAATGTCCTGTCTCTTTTAACAGCTTCTCCATTCTCCATATAAATAGAAATTTTTTATCCTTTTGCTTTCATGGCAGTACCTTGGTCTATGCTGCAGGTAAGCAGGCATTCAGGTAAGTATGGCTGGATATGTGGTAGAATTTTTACTGGAATTATAAGAAAAATATACCACTAATCCTAAATTGTATTAAGCTAGTACTCTGCATTGCATGTAACATATATTTACTCATGAGCCATATACTAAAAATTTTGGTGGACATCACAATAGACAGCCAAAACATCAAGACTTATTAAACATAAGAATTTTTCCCCAAAATTTCCACTTGCCCTTTTGTTTCTCTATTTTGTAATTGCAGGTATCTGATAACAAGACCAAGAAACAGGCACCCAGAAAGGTACTTCAGTGGGTTCCTTGGATGACTTCATATCTCAGATTAGTCAAATGTCAAATATAAATAAATGGATGAAATGAAGGGAAGGAGAAAATATAACTCATGCTTACAATTAGCAAAGTGATGTAGAATAAGGCAAAATAAAAGAACATCACTTGAAGTGTATGCTTAGCAACATTAGGAGAAAAGGATAATGTCAATTGAAGTCATTTGGAGGTTTTTATGGCCATCTTAGGATCATGTTTAATATTTCCTTTATTCTATAGGTCAAAAATCTGAATATTTCTGTTCATAAGCCATTAAACATTGCTTTTACACAGCAGTTATTATATATACATTGATTTAGGTCATTTATATTATGTTAAAACGAATAATATTTCAGGAAAAGCTTACTATTATAATATGAATACTTTCATTATGTCTTATAACTACTTTATTATTGGTTATTTAGGAATTTGATGTGCCTGCTTAAATATACTTTTATGCTTAATTAAGTTGGTGTAATCCATTTTAATAATATTACTCTAGATGTCATAAATATATGTGAAAACATCAAAGAAGACAACTATGTAACTTTGCTAGCACTTTTTAGTTATCTAGAGGATCATTCTGAAACATTTGTCAAGGTGATGTAAAAAAGGATAGGGTGGGTAAAATCCAGTCAAGTTAGACACTACAGAATTTAAATAGCAGCTTCATTAATGAAACAATTCTATATTACAGGAACATTACAGAAATTGTCAGTACTGTGGCCCTGGATTCATTTAGAAGCAGAAATCTGTTATATTGGCAGAATAACTTACACATCCACATACCTAACTGAAGAAAGCCACCTACAAGGCTCCTGAAGAACTAGGACATGAGCAGAAGATGGCATGAATATTGAAAGTATGCAAAGACACCTTCTCAAATGGTACAAACCAATCACAGACTACTAATATTTTTATTTCTGTTCAATTCAGCCTCCCTACTCTCTATAAATGAGGATCACCACTGTTCTGGGCCCTTTTTCAATACTAATGTTGAAAACACTATGTTGGGAAAACAAAGGAAATTCTGTAATATCTTGTGAAAGAAATGAGCTGAGCTCAACAGTGACAAAAAGCAAGGCTCTTGATGAACCCTTTGACCTATTCTTTCTTCTTTTAAATTAGAGGCAAGGAAGGTATCCAAAATCAGTGTGTGGCAGGCAGTAACGACTCAGACGCTAGAGCACAGGCACTTATTCTGTCCCCATGTCTTGTCCCACGACCTCTAAAACAAATGAAAGAGCAAGAGAAAATAAGTTGCCTGCTGACAGATTACTTTTAAGCAAACTAACTTTTTCTAAAAGTCACTTAACTTAATCTTCAATCATAAAGGTATTTATTTGCCTTCCTAGTTTTCCCCAAGTATACAAGTATGTGTGGACCTACACACAATTCACATCTCCTTGTTACCCTGTGATCAGTTCTTTGTCAGTACAACAGCATCTTCTTCTTTGGTAATTAATCAGAATTGTTGGAGTAAACTTTTGGGAGTATACAGAAACAGGCAGAGGTCCTGCTTCCCAATAACAGTAACTGTGAAATCCAGAAGCAACTCTCTCTACAAAACATCTGAAATAAATTCAGACAAGAGCAAGAAGAACAAAATAAATATACGTGATAAGGCAGTTTGACCAGCAAGGTGCTCAGTGGATAAAAGTATTGAACAGCAAGCCTGGCAATCTCAATTTGAAACCCAGGTCTGACATGAAAGGAGAGAAGCAGCTCCTAGATGGTGTCCTCTGGCTTCCACACGTGTTGTAGCATACAGGAATGCACATAATAATAACAAGCAGTTGCCTTCAATTTAGCTTCCAAGTCTGAGTATAGATGGGAAAGCTTTGATTCATTTGTCTAATCACAAATCAAAATGCAGTGGGTTTTCTCTATAGTGGCACATAACTAGAACTTGTTATATATGTTTACTTAATCTGCCAAGTAAGAAAACTAGTCATATGTAAGGGTCTATCTGACTTTTCCAGATTAAACACTGAAGTCAACACTGGCTGGGAAACAAGGCAATGATACTCATGTACCACAAAGTTCCCATTTAAACCAACGGCCAAAGAGTGTTTCTGTAATTATCATTAGGCATACAAATTGTTTTAAGTCACTTGGAGGTAATGAACACCTACATGCATAATTAGTCTTTTTGGTTATTATGTCCCCAAAGGACTTCCCTGCTGCGTGTTTCATACTGCTGCTGTTTGTATTTTATGTGTTTGCATTAATGTTTTAATTTTCATACACATATCCTTAGGCAGTGTTATGAAGGGCATGACTCTTAAAATTCAGTTGATATATCAAATTAATGTTAATAAAGGTCACATAGTAAGTGGTCCTAAATCAAATTTCTGTGATTGCTGTACACACTCAAAACTTCCATTATGGTTATTTATTAGAGGCAACACAAAAGTCATCTCTAGGCTGTTAGCTCTCACCATCTGTCAGATGAACATGCATATGTGCTTAGTGTCATTCTTTCCAATAGGGTTCTTGCCTCAGGACCTCTCTAAAACAATAGTCCATGCCCCTCCTCCACAACTCACTATATTAATGAGATATACATTAGATAGAGCATTTCTCTAAATTTGTCTTATTAATTCTAAGACAACTTCATTTTCTCATATAATCTATGTAATGTTATATAAGTAGAACATACACAGAAACATGTTTTAAAAAAGAGAGCTCGGGGGATAAATTGACTTTTGTGCATATCTTTGACCCTCCAGAAGTCAAAAATGTCAGGTGCAATGGCATATGCATGTAGCTCCACGGAGGAAGAGACAGGGATCGCAGGGACTCACTACGATCCAGCTTCACCTAACTGGTGAACTCATAGGAAAATAGTATCTTGTCTCAAAGAGAGTGGACAATATACCTCAGGGTGACACTTAGGTTGTCCACTGGCTTCTGGAACCACATAAATTCATATATACCATAGGCACAAATATGCCTGTAAACATATATATACACACATGCACTTTAGAAAGGAGAAAGTAAAATCTAATTTTTAGCAATAAAGATTCTATAACAGCTTCAATTCGACACAGCTTACCCATAGACTGTAATACTACACTAGTCTCATTACACTCTTACACAATTCAACAGCTTACCCATAGTGTGTGGTAATAGAATAGTCTCATTACATTTTACACAATACTTTCATCTTCAGTTTCATATATCCAATATAAGAGTAACAATGAGAAAAATATGCAAAATATTTATATCTTATTTAACACATTTATAATTATTGTTAGTAAGAGCAATGACTCCAGGAGTTGCTACTTGATGCTGAACATATTGAGACTTATTTGGTCACTACATTAATCACATTTGCATATCCATGTCATAGGAATGACATCACAGCATCACACTGAAAAACAAAGGTTTGGCTCAAAATACAAGCTACACTGGTCATTATTTATGTTTTATTCAGTAATTTTCTTCTTAACCTTTCATAAATTAGAGAGTAGTTCATATTATATAATGGAGTTGTTAGGAGGATAAAGGCAATTAACACAGTCATAGTCTTATGTAGGAATTCCTGGTATTTCTTTTATTTTTTTTTAAATTGGATATTTTCTTTATTTTCATTTCAAATGTTTTCCCCATTTCAGGCCTCCCTATCCCTATTCGGAAACACCCTATCTCATCCCCCATCCCCCTGCCTCTATGAAGGTGCTCTCCCACCCACTCACTCACCCACCCACTCCCATCTTCCCTCCCTGACATCCCCCTACACTGGGGCATCCAATACCCTCAGGCCCAAGAGCCTCTCCTCCCACTGATGTCCAACAAGGCCATCCTCTGCTATACATATGACCTGAGCCATGGGTCCCTCTATGTGTATTCTTTGGCTGGTGTTCCAGTCCTCAGGAGATCCAGGGGGTCTGGCCTGTTGACACTGTTGCTCTCTCCATGGGGCTGCTAACACCTCAGCTCCTTTATTGCTTCCTCTTACTCCTCCACTGGGGACTCAGTCAATGCTCAGTTCAGCGAGTGGCTGCAAGTATCCACCTCTGTTTGTCAGGGTCTGGCAGATCCTCTCAGGTGATAGCCATATCAGGCTTCCATCAGCAAGCACTTTCTGGCATCCACAATATTAACTGGGTTTGGCGGCTGTATATGGGGTGGATCACCACGTGGGCACACTCTGGATGGCCTTTCCTTCAGTATCTGCTCCGCACTCCTCCTGTGAGTATTTTGTTCACCCTTCTAAGAAGAACTGAAGCATCCACATTTTGTTCTTCCTTCTCCTTGAGCTTCAGATGGTTTGTGAATTGAATCTTGGGTATTCTGAACTTCTGAGCTGATATCCACTTATCAGTGAGTACATACCGTGTGTGTTTTATTGTGACCGAGTTAGTTCACTCAGGATGATATTTTAAGTTCCATCCATTTCCCTGCGAATTTCATGAAGTCATTGTTTTTAATAGCAGAGTAGTACTCCATTGTGTAGATGAACCACATTTTCTGTATCCATTCCTCTGTTGAGGGACATCTGGGTTCATCCCAGCTTCTGGCTATTACAAGTTAGGCTGCTATGAACATAGTAGAGCATGTGTCCTTATTACATGTTGGAGCATCTTCTGGGTATTTCAAAGCACATAACAAATATTAGCTTCTTTCATTCTATAAATTACTTCAAAACACAATAACCATGCAACCAGTGTAGTTTGATTGAAATAAAAATCTTTAAAATCCCAATAACTGTCACAGTAGTTATGCTGTGCTTAGGACAGGTTTGTAGACTTAGTACCTACAATTTCACATACATGACCCAATTCAGACTTATCATTGAGCCCCAAGCATGGCGAAAATGTGCATTGGTATCCGCATTTTAAGCTTTATGAACTTGGAACTCAGAGGTCAGTGAATAACTAAGACATCTAGATTCAGTCTTCCTGAGTTAACGTCCTATCTACAAAGCTGCTTTCAATGGTCAAATCATTAAATCTAAAGCCAGTCCTACAACATGCCATCCAGAAAAGTCCACCTTTTTAAATAGTATCCAGGGTCACAGCCATCAGTGATGACATGGTTTCTAATTTGACTCTTCCAGAAAAGTGGATAAAGTAAACATGCTATATCTTCACAGTGGAGCATGACTGAGCTGTTAAAAACAATGACATGAAATTTGCATACAAATGGATGGAACTAGAAAAAAATCATGCAGAGTGAGGAAACCCAGACTCAGAAAGACAGAGATGCTAGGTACTCACTGAGAAGTAGATACTAGCTATGAGGTAAAAGATAATCATGCTACAATGCACAGACCCAGAGAGGTAATAACAAAAAGAAAGTCACACCCTCATGCCAGGATCAAAAGACAAAGGTTTTTGACTCTCTGAACTTTCAACAACAAACCAAAAAACCTTTGTTAAATACTTTTTTGTTCAAATGCACTTGGCTTAATTTGTTGCAGCTCTGAATGGAGTTTTATAGATTGATTGCTTTTTAGTCTAAAAAATTCAAACCTTACAAATAAATAACCCCATAGGCAATTTAGAAAGAACCCCAAACATTTTGTATTTTAGCTCATTTTTTCTCATATTCTTCATTGTCCCCTTGTTAAAGCAGATAAGACTTTGTTGATGGAGAATGCCCTCAGAATTTGAGTTCTGTGAGCATCTCCTAAGCAGCATCGACTTCAAGGAACTTGTAATGACTAGAGTGTCTCCAGGCGTTGTCAAATACCCCTATGAAGCAGCATGATTCTTCTCTCTCAATCAAATCTCACTGAACACATAGAATCAGTGAATAAACTACCTCCAATAATCACATAAGAGTCACTAAATTGGTATTGAATCATAACTACACCACTAATCTCAGACATATTTTTCCCAGAACTGATGGTCCAGTTCTACATTTCAACACATCTCAGGACAGAGACAGAGGATGGGATTGTCAATATCAAGAATTCATTTAGCGACCTCAGGCTATCGGCCACGGAAAAACAAAATAAAAAATTCCATGTCCATGGAAACTAACTTGTGGATAGACTTGTATCCATAATCACTGCTTTTGTTCTGTTACTTTGATTACCTGTTTTTATTTTTATATTCTTCCTTGAGATGAGTTTTTAACCAAAAAATACATGGTTTTATGACTTTCACAAGCAAACAAGTAAATTGAAGGCACTGAACTTATGAGAACCTCCTCCTTCTCCTTCTGTCTCTTCTTCCTCCTCTTCTTCTTTTCCTTTTCCTTCTTCTTATTTCTACTTTATCTAAGACAGTGGTTGTCAATACTACTAATGCAGCTACCCTTTAATACAGTTCCTCATGTTGTGGTGGACCCCAACCATAAAATTACTCTTTGCTCCTTCATAGCTATAGTTTAGTTATTGTTATGAATCTTAATATAAATATTTGATATGCAGGATAGCTGATATGACCCCAAAGGGGCTCTCAATCCACATGTTGGAAATCCCTGCTTAAGGTGTGTGATTGTTTTCTAAAGGCAATATTGATTTATAATAACAGGCATGAAGACATCAATCACTAGCATGGAAGCTTTTGTGAATTCAGGAAAGCTTGTGATATACCTTATTATTACAGACTTCCAGTTGATTCCAGTAACAGCAATCCTTAAGTTATAAATAAATTACCTATTTAAGTGAGTATTGGTTCTTTGTCATAGCTCGTATTAGAATATGTTTACAAGTTTCTGGAGAACCCTAAATGGGCAAAGAGAATGTGAAGAGTGTGATATAATAAGCAGTGGTTGTGAGAGAACTCTAACCTGGAAGCAGATGTCTAGGTATGTGGAAACTGCAGTTGGCCCATCCTTTCAACCCTTTGCTATCTGTCCACAGATAAATAGAAACTATTTCTAGCCAGGCAGAGGTGGCACACGCCTTTAATCCTAGCACTTGAAAGGCAGAGGAAGGAAAATTTCTGAGTTCGAGGCCAGCCTGTGAGCTCTACAAAGTGAGCTCCAGGACAGCCAGAGCTATACAG
>NW_022196912.1:2789792-2808738 GCF_008632895.1 Mastomys coucha | reverse complement strand
AGATACACAAAACTTTATGTCCCAAAATAAGACTCACTTGGAAATCAGAAACTATTTCCATACTACAATTCTGTGAACATGCACTGTATGCCAAGATCTGCCCATAACAGATACTTCTTTTTTTCTAGTGTTTATTTCCAATGTTCAACTTTTATTTTTTTTATTGGACAATTTCCTTATTTACATTTCAAATATTATCCCCTTTCCTGGTGAGAACCCCCTCCCGAGACCCCCTACCCCAGTCTCCCTCCCCCTGCTTCTATGAGAATGTTCCCCTTAATGACACTTTTAATACTTATTGCAACACACGAAGCAGAACTCTTAACACTCAGTTGTTTACTCATAAACACGTGGAGCCGCGATTGCTAAATCTGAAAGTGTCCTTCATAATTTTTGTTAGAAACTTAATCTCCTGTGCAACAGTAATTTGAAGAGTGCATGAGAGAAGGTGTTGGGTTAGAAGGACTCTCTTTAAGGCTGAAATAAAGGGCTTCTGACTGTCTTTTCCATTCTGCCATGTGAAGAACAACTCTACTTCTGAACTTGCAAGATTCTCTTAAACACAGGGATTCTGCCCTATGTAGATCAGATGCCAATGTCCTGACCTTAGCTTTAGTGCCCACAATTAACTGCTCCAGTTAGTACTGAAGCATGTCCAGATAAAGACAACAACCCCTTCACAAAGTTTTGTATTTATTATTTTCTTCAGTAAATGGATTAATAAAATCCATCCTAAAATTACTATATTTTCCTATTAATATATATTAATTGTTAAAAATGAGTTTCACTGTGACATATCCATACATATATGCTATTACCTATCAGTATTCATCTGTTCTTTCTATTTTGTTCTTTATGTCTCTCATAACTCTCCTTCTATCGTTTTATATAATGAAGAGTATGCCAGTTTCCCTATCCATTACATTTACTACCTCCAATGATGATATTCTTCCTGCTGATAGATTTTCTAAACAGTTCTGCCTGTGGTTTGTGATTGTGTTGTAAGGTTATTATACTATTTTGGTTACACCTGAATACTGTTTATTTCTCTTTAAGGAATATTTTGTATTATATAATTAAAAAATACCTTTAAAGAAACATTTTCTTTATTTTATAAGCAAAATTATTCTGTTGTCCTCACAATATATTCTAGGAGCTGAGTAGTTTGAAAAATATAACATGAGACTATTCTACAGAAGAAAATGGAAGTCATAAGAACTTTTAGTTCCAAGAACATTTTAAAGATTATTTTTATTTATTTATTTATTTATTTATTTATTTATTTATTTATTTATTTTTGAGACAGGGTTTCTCTGTATAGCCCTGACTGTCCTGGAACTCACTCTGTAGACCAGGCAGGTCTCAAACTCAGAAATCCACCTGCTTCTGCCTCCCCAGTGCTGGGATTAAAGGCATGTGCCACCACTGCCAGGCTAAAAGTTAATTTACAACATACTTAATGGTAAACCAAATGCTGACATAAAAGGTTTAAGTTTGTCTATGGCCAAAAAATAAACAAAAAAACCCAAAAATATTAACATGTTTTTTTTCCACCTTCATTTTGCCTGGAATAATGGATACACAATGTGTGTATGTTTGTGTGTGTGTGTGTGTGTGTGTGTGTGTGTGTGTGTGTGTGTGTGTATACGTGTGCATGTGTGCGTGCATGCAGTTTTACATTAGGTCCAGGATTGTCAACAGTAGGCTAATTTTTGAAGTAGAGTGAGTGTTGTTTTAAGGAATCAAGACTCTGGCTGCTCATCCTCAACTGGCTTCCTACTGACCACATTATTTGATTGATTTCCAGCAGGAGAATGGTTGGTGAAATAAATTCTAGTCACTTATAGCTGAGATTATAACATATTAGTCTTTTACTATGATTCATCAGTAATTATTCTAAGATGGCATTGATACGCTTTACTCCTTTGTTGGCTTAGAGAGGTTAATAAATGTTAAAGAATACTAGTAATAACAACAATTAATAACAATGTTGAGCCGGGAGGTGGTGGCACATGCCTTTAATCTCAGCATTTGGGGGGCAGAGGCAGGTAGATTTCTGAGTTCAAGACCAGCCTGGTCTACAGAATAAGTTCCAGGATAGCCAGGGCCACACAGAAAAACCCTGTCTCAAAAATCCAAAACAACAACAACAACAAAAACAAAACAAAACAAAAAAACCCAAACAAACAATGTTGAACTTATCAGTGCCTTTATTCTAAGAATGAATTAATGAGCACTCTGTGAATGTTGTAGTCCCATCAGGTTCTCTTGGAAAAATGAGTACCACATTGTTGTTGTTTCAATTTTAGGACTGGAAATTCCATAAACAAGTCTGATGTGATACCTTCAGAATAAGATGTTTAGAAGACCTTGCTAAAACATAATCCTGAGTATTTTATTCATTTTTTTAAAGTTTTAAAAGCAGAGTTTTCAGTGTCCTTTTGTGAGCTTACACAGAAAAGAAAAACAAAAACAGAAATATTGCTTCCCTACTTGGGTACACTGAAAAGTTTTCTGTGTATTACTATTATCAATCTCCTTCTTTGAGTACAGTTAGATTTTATGATAGGCATATTGGTTTTGTCTAGCCTACAAGATCTCTTTTGTTTTGACAAAACAAAACTATTTGTATACAAATAGTTATACATATTATATATACAATAGTAAAATGAATAGCTATCACTTGATAACTATAACATTCCCACTTTCCTTTCATCCCAATCGTTCTCATTTCTATGAGATGTTATATTTTATATGATGTTGAATGTTATCTTAATCTTATAGATTGAAAGTTATATCATTATGTCCTATATTAGAAATGGATAAAGTTTAAAATCCTGAAGGAGTATCCTGGGTCTTGGAAAACCTGACTGGCTACTACATTTTGGAAATTGGACCAAGGTCTCCCATTTCTTGTGGAGTTTTTGTGGGGAGTGTATATTCTGCTTCCACTCCTCATCAACCATTGTTCTATAGAGACTATAATTTTTAAATTGAGTTTAACTAATTCAGTGGTATTTGTCCTTATTGGGCACATACTGCTATTGAGTCTGTGTTTTTGTCTTTGAGAGGCCCTCATGTTCTTTGAGCCTACCCCTCTCTCCTTCTTGCTGAATGCCACTGAATTCTTTTGTGCCGGACATCAGCAACCATAAACATGATCATAGAATGATGCTGTAAAAAATTGATTTCACAGTATACAGGACCAACAGGTATAAGAATGGCAAAATTGTCCCTTTCAAAGTTATCAGACAACATTGGGAGTAGATCCCAGAAAATGAATTGGCCACATTGTTCAGTAGGGAATAAGAGTCAGTAAAGGAAATCTATTAATCAGAGTTCATGCAAAAGTTTTAGGTAATAAGTCAGCTAAATGATCTTATTATAAGCTTTTTAAATCAAGACACATTGAAATGTGGCTCTAACAATACATATAGCACAGGGAGAGAATTACTAAATCCAATTTACAATTAAGTGCAAGCATTAAGGGTTCACATAATTAAAAATATGCCATGACTTATGTTCTCAACAATTTCAGAAGATGCCTGAAGCTAGGGTTTCCTGAAGTGTGGTTTTAAATATGAGCAGGGAGGACAAGGAAGGGGTAAAGTTATTGTTTATATTTTTCTCCTAGGACAACACTGAAAGTTTGTCAGAAGCATCTGTGCTTTAAACAGTGCAATGTAGTCAAAACTGGCAAGCACAGTTTGGAAGTTAATTTCAAAGGTTTATGATACCACAGTATTCATATTTAGCAGCTGTCAATTTGTTACTGGCAACTGCAATAAAAATCAGCAAAACCTGGAATCTTCTTTGCGTAAGAGACAGCTGTTTCCGAACACAGCAGCTTTTGAGGATATGGTTCTGTTTTTAGCACAGCGAACTCTATTTGAGGCATTCTATTTTTATTTAGTGAAAAAAATTCAAAAGAAGAGATTTATATTATTTAACTTTATTTTGACAAAGTAAGGATGAGAAAGTATGATGTGCCTGTTCCTCCATCCCTTTTAAGCCATGTTTTCAACCTAGTGGTAGTTTGATCATTTTTTTAATTCAAATTTTAATTTTTTAATTGAATATTTTATTTACATTTCAAATGTTATCCCCTTATCCTGGTTTCCCCTCTGCAAACTCCCGTCCCATCCCCTTACCCTGTTTCTGTGAGGGTGCTCTCCCACCCACCTACCCACTCCCACCTCACCATCCTAGTATTCCTCTACATTGGGGCATTAAGCCTTCACAGGACCAAGGGTCACCCCTTCCACTGTTGCGAGATAAGGCCCCTTTAGCTCCTTCAGTCCTTCCCCAATGGGGTTCCTGTGCTCAGTCTGATGGTTGGCTGTGAGCATTCCCATCTGTATTGGTCAGGATCTGGCAGATCCTCTTAGGAGACAGCTGTATCAGGCTCCTGTCAGCAAGCACTTCTTGGCATCTGCAATTGTGTCTGGGTTTGGTGTCTTTATGTGAGGTAGATCCCCAAGTGGAGCAGTCTCTGGGTGGCCTTTCCTTCAGTCTCTGCTCCACTCTTTGTTCCTGTATTTCCTTTAGACAGGAGCAATTCTGGGTTAAAATTTTGGAGATGGGTGGGTGGTTTCATCCCTCAACCAGGGGGGCATGCCTAACCTCTGGATATAGTCTCGACAGGTTCTCCCTCTGCTTTGTGGGGTATTTCTGCTAATATCATCCCCTTGGGGTCTTGGGAGGTTCTTGCTTTTCTAGCATATGGGACTTTCTGGTTGCTACCTCCAGTTCCCCATCCCCCATTGCTACACACCTCTGTTCAATTTCCTGATCCTCTGTACATTTCCTCCATCCTCCCATACCTCTTTTTCTCCTCCCCTCTTCTCTTCCTCCCAAGTCCCTCCCACCCTCTACTTCCCTTGATAATTTTGCTCCCCCTTCTAAGTAGGACTGAAGCATCCACTCTTTGTTCTTCCTTCCTTTTGAGCTTCATGTGGTCCATGAGTTGTATTATGGGTATTCCATGCTCTTTGCTTAATATCTACTTATCAGTGAGTACATACCATGTGGTATTTTCATCAGTGAGTACCTACCATGTGGTATTTTCATCAGTGAGTACATACCATGTGGTATTTTCATCTTTGAAGAATCATTTGGCACCATTTAAAAGAAAATGTGTGTTTCAACGAGACACTGTGGGCACTTCATGTGTGTAGAGGCCCAGAATACAGGAACATGTTTAATGGTACACAGAAATACCTCCACAGTGAAGAATTCTTTGTTGTCCATGTCACTTGAGCCAAGACTGAGAAGGCGTGATTGAGATGAGTGATTGATATGGTAGGAGGGTTTACATTTCTGGACAAGCCCAGTTTTATCAGAGCTGTTTAGGTAGGGAATTACTGTTAAGCACAGGCTGTGGCATTGGAGTAACAGAGTAAGAAACCTTTAAATGGAATTTTAAAAGGTATGTTTGCACTAATGTAATCAAGTTACCAGCACTTATATAGAATGTTTCTATGTATAACATTTTATAACTGGGCTATAAAAAAATGAATCTATAACTAAAACTGGACAGATAGTTTCTTTGAATAGAAATTATTTTTCAAATGCACATTCAATAATGTTCTTCACCTACTCCTTAATGAATGCTAAATGAATATTAAAAACTTGAATATAATTTTACTTCTACCAATTACATCATCACTTTCTTAAATTAAAGATTAAAGATGTTTACAAGTAAATTTATAGCAAATAATATTAAGTAGATATTAGTCACTTCAAAAATATTAACCATAATTCTTCCAAATAAAAGAAACAGTCACGTTCCACAGGAGAGGAAGAATCAAGAGCTCACTTTTCGCTGAATGCCACTCTCTCTCCATCATTGAAAAGTACTCTCAACCAATATCAATTATCCTCAAGTATTTATTTAACACATAAAAATTTACTGCAATAATACATAGCCCATTGACAATAGAGAAGATTGGAGATTAGGAAATAAAGGAGTATAGATTAGCATAATCCAGTGATAGCCACATTGTTTAGCTAAAATATGTGTATTCCTATAAAATGACCTGTGGGAATAAATCACTTAGATGAAATTCAAGGAAGACCTACAATAATGATAGTTCAAAACATAAAAGTGCCCCAACATTTCAGTCTTCAAAATGCTTTTCACTGAAATTCTTATGAAGTAGTGTCTCTCTCTTATGTTAAGGTAATGGATATTAATACCGTTCTTACAACATGCCTGATTGTAGCTGTCTTTTGGATATCAACTCATCTAATTCTGCTGAAGACCCCATGACATATGTATACATATGTAGTTTCCATTTTACAGTAAAACTGAAAGATGCAGAAATCTTCACCCATGATACCTCATCAATATTGCCCAAATGAGGCCTGAACAAGGACAATATCCATAGACATGCTAACACTGAAGTCAGGAATCTCACAGGCCCACCCCTAGACCAAGCCCTACAGGGAATAAACTAATGCTGAGAGTGAGAGACTTAGTCTTCCACAAAGATAAACCCATAATTAGTTATCCAGTACCAAGTAGTGAGCCCCCAAATCACATACATACAATCAATACTAAAAGGGCTCAGACACTTGTAGGTGTGTGTGTGTGTGTGTGTGTGTGTGTGTGTGTGTGTGTGTGTGTGTGTGTGTGTGTGTGTGTGTATGTGTGTGTGTGTGTAAAACAAAGCAAAGGAGACTATGTATTTGAGAGGAATGGGGGGGGGGTGAAGGTAACATGGAAGGTGTTAGAGAGATTAAACAGAAGAAGAAAACACTGTAATTTTCTTTATACTAAAAATAACAAAAATAATATTTCCAAGGTCTCACAGCTAGTAATCTGAAGTAAGATTTATTCATTGCTTTCTGTTACATGGCTGTCACCCTATGATTCTACATGGATTTCTTCTCTTTATTCCATAACACACTTCTTATTCATCCAAACTTACCCTGGTGGTGTGACCTTGGAAGGGGCAAACGTGTACAAAGTTTCAGGTCCTCTCAAAGGGTGTAGGAAAATGGTTGGGAAACAAAGAGTGTGGTATTACTAGACCGTGCACTTATCAAATTGATTTGCCTAAAAAATTCTTAGAATTCGAGGCCCAAACAGATGTGAATTAAGTACATCTGATCTCTTTTGTTTACTACTTTATACTATACAAATTAAGTAAAAACTTCTTTTACTGGGAGGTAAAGTTTAGATGAGTATTCATGACAGGATCTCCCGATTTACTTTTCTTGGGTTCCATTCCTAGACATGAATCGCTATCATTAGATGTCTACTATATTTCTTGAATGTTGGGTGGAAGCATCTGGAGTTTAGATGACATTGCAGCATGATAACTGACTTCACAGGCTCGCAAAGTCCTCATCTTCTTGATCACATTGGGTAGCAATTCCCTATTATTTCTTCACTACAACCATGTCACCATGTCTTATAGATAATATAAGAGTAGGTTCTGGGATACCTCCAACTTAAGATGTATAAAACAAGTATACCCTGCTGTCTAATCCTCTTGGGTGTATTTGCTTCTTTTTTTTTCTAGAGCTTTCACATGTGCTGTCAAGCTGCTAGTGCATGCTCTCTCCAGGTTTTTTTGGAGGTACTCAAAGCTGTGAGTTTTCCTCTTAGCACTGCTTTCATGACTGAGCACGGGGACCCCAATGGGACAGTTAGAGAAAAGACTGAAGGAGCTGAAGGAGTTTACAACCCCACAGGAAGAACACCAATATCAACCAACCAGACACCACCCTGTCCCCAGAGCTCCCAAGGACTAAAACACCAACCAAAGAGTACACATGGAGGGATTCATGGCTCCAGCTGCATTTATAGCAGAGGATGGCCTTACCTGGTATCAATGGGAGAAGAGGCCCTTGATCCTGTGAAAGCTCGATGCCCCAGTGTAAGGAAATGTCTGCTCAGTGAGGTGGGAGTGGATGGGTAGGTGAGGGAGCAACCTCATAGAAGCAGAGGGAGGGGGAGTAGATGGCAGTTTAGGCAGGGGAAATCAGGAAAGGGGATAACACTTGAAATGTAAGTGAATAAAATATCCATTTTTTTTAAAGCAAGTATACCCATCTGTGACTTTTTCCTAGTTGTTTCTCTGTCTGGATGTAGAAAACATGAACATAGTGTTGGGCTTGGAGGACCATAAGGCTTTTCTGGACAATGGCCTACGTTGCAAACAGCTTTGACAGCCTTCAACTACATCATAAGTTCAGACAATGAACAAAGTTTGATGATGCTATGAGCTAGGTGTAAGCATGTTTTCTAATATGGCACTAAAAGTCTGAGTTGTTATAATGTCTCACTTTAATTATACTGACTATTATGAATATATATCTACTATGTTATCAAAATGCTAGATCATTTAAACCTTAAATTACGTTTTTTTAAAATAATTTCATCCCACTGCCATTCCTCTCCAGCAGATTCTTGGTGAAGTCCATTACCCATGAGTCCTCTTATTCGATTGATTACCCTACTCTACCACCAAATCGCTTCAACATTTCTTTGTAGATTCAAATTTTAAAATAGATGTATAGGCACACCAGTTAAGCATTGATTTATAAATCTACAAGCTAGAACTAGGGCACGGTACATCAACTAGGTAAGATATACTTAAACCATTTTTAATAAAATACTACTTTTAAATTTTTGAGTGGCAAATCACCTAGTCAGTTAAACAAAATTAAGTTCATGTGGCCAGAACATTAAAAAATGGCATAAAATATTAGAATATACAGTGATATCCTTATGATTCTCACAAGTAAAAAAAAAAATTTATTTTCTTTTCTCTTTACCAGATTAGGGTATAAGATTTAGTTTTGAAAAGGAGCGTCAGTGTTTTAAACATCTTCCTGAAAAAACAGAGGTGATATATATTCTATATTATGAAGGGTTTTAATATGGTGTTTCTGACCATATGTACACACTCAGAACAATGGATGACTAAACACCAAATTCCTGGCACACCAAGGTGAGAATACAGAAGTCTATTTTGGTAGCATTTTAAAAGTATCTCTTTTAAAAAAAGCAAAGCAAAAGAAAAAAAAAACACTTTTCTCTTTCATCTAAAGATTAGTGGAGAAAGGTTTCAAATTCTTCACAAAACGGACAGAATATTCTAGTATGTACTTGACATTCCAGTAGGCAAATAGTTCTCCTTGCTGGTAAGACATAATCAGAATGGAATGGCAGTATTTCTTAGCAACTATAATTTTATATTTAAAGATGTAACCAAACAAGTATATACACCTTGATGGCAAATGATCAACTGGAGAAGTCATATGCACAGGAACACAAACACAAATATATGTAGATACACACATATGTACAAACACACACACATGCTCATACACACATACATGCACACATACATGCGCCCATACATATGCACACACATACACATGCACACATACATACAAGCACATATATGGACATATGCACAGAAACACACACATATGCACAGACACATACACTCATATATGCATGGACATGCACACATACAAGCACCCACAAATGCACGCAATCATGAATTTTAATGGGAAATAAAATTTCTCAAACTCACCAAAGTTGTTATCAGTTTAGTCAAGAATTTGGCTGAGTCTGACTGGTTTACTTCACACTGTATGCTTTGTACATGGGAGCCTACAGAATAGTGTTGGCTGATATTTGTATTAAAAAAACCAGGGAAACAAATAAAAATATCTATGAAACAGTAATACATATTTTAGAAAAGAAAGTTATTGTGACAACCAGAAGTAATTTCTAATCTAAGGTCATTGATTAATAAGGGAAAGTTTTACTTTTTTAAAAGCAAAGACACTGCATTCTTCTAATTCTTTTCTATCTAGGTTTTAGGACTGTGAAATACTTGAGAACACTGAAATGGTCAAACCTGTAGGTTATTCTTATTTTCAGTTTTTACAGAGTGTTTTTTAAACATTTATTTATTTATTATTCATATGAGTACACTGCAGCTATCTTCAGACACACACCAGAAGAGGGCATCGGATCCCATTACACATGGTTATGAGCCATCATGTGGTTGCTGGGAATGGAACACAGGACCTCTGGAAGAGCAGTCAGTTCTCTTAACTACTGAGCCATCTCTCCAGCCCCTTCACAGAGTGTTTTGCAATTACATGCCATTCTTCATTACAAGAAAGCCAAACTGAATGTAAATAACTTCAGTGTTTCATGCCTTTTAATTTTCTTAAAGGGAAGTGTGTTAGAATTCACAAAAGAAGTTAAAATACATAGGAATATTTTTGCATCCCTTCCTTGGGTGCACATAAATCTTTTGAAATAGACATGCTATAATTTTAAAATTAATTTTCTGCAATGTATATATGGTATTTAAATTTTCCAGTACATACATAATTTTACCAAAAAGCAGTTTAAGATAGACTGACACAAATTCTCAATATTAACTGAAGTCCTACTGGTAGAAGCTCAGTGTGTTCAAACAAAAGTGGTACAGCATCAATTCTACTGACTTAGTCTTGTTTCTTTAAAACTGCTCAACACGTAACATTACAGTCTTCTAATATTTTTAAGGTTTATTCCTTACCATCTTTTTAATTTACAGTTTAGTTTGAAATATGAAATAAAAAAATGTGCCAGAAAGTTCTGA
The DNA here is from genome assembly GCF_008632895.1 of Mastomys coucha. Taxonomy (NCBI): domain Eukaryota; kingdom Metazoa; phylum Chordata; class Mammalia; order Rodentia; family Muridae; genus Mastomys; species Mastomys coucha. The sequence continues at coordinate 2,798,116 of NW_022196912.1, read as the reverse complement.
GAGCATTTCACTCAGCTTGTTAAAATGTAAACATCTGTATAGCAGTATTAAACCATCAAAATTAGAATAGCTAAAACTGACTTTGATTGCAGGATTATTCTATTTAAATGGTTTTACATACACAGTGTGGATATGTGTATGTGCTTCTCTATGTGTGCTTTTCTGTGTGCCTCTGTGTGTGTGTCTGTCTCTGTGTGTGTTTGTGTAAATGTATCAGACAAGTTGCATTGAGGTACACCATAATCAAGAAACCAAACTGACTGTACAACTGTAGTCTCTATCTAGCCACCTGTACCGTTACACATGAACTCTTATTGTTTTCTGTAATAACTGTTCCCGAGCCAATTGTGCTTACTTTCTATGATCCTGTCATTTCAAGAATGCCAAATAAATGGAGACAAGTTTACATTGCTTTAAGAGATGAATTTTCTTACTCAATTACTTCTCTAGATATCTCTGCATTAGTGAATATACCACCAGGGCATTTTTGTTACTGTTACATGTCATTGTAGAACATGGCTTGATTATGCATAACTTTTAAAACAACTTGTAGTTTTTCTTTTCAAAAATATACCCCTCCATAGGAAATATGAAAGTGTTTATTAAAAAGCAGCATCTGAAATTATAGTGAACTAATTGTTCATGTGCTATATAAAGATATTTTGAAAGATAGAACTTTTCACATTTGAATATTTTATCTAAAAAGAAATAATTTCTGAGTTATGAAAATGTAATACATCCTATGCAGTAGGTTAATTTATAGCTAGAAATATATAAGCCAGAAAGTCTTATCATTATTTCACTCTTTGCTTTATAATTTAATTTTTTCACAGATTAAGTTAAGTTATTTACAATAATATGTATGTCATAGAAAATACTTAGCTTTTCCATTGTTATTATAATACTTTTTTTTCTTTTTGGTTTTTACAGACATGCTTTCTCTGTGTAGCCCTGGCTGTCCTGGAACTCATTCTGTAGACCAGGCTGGCCTCAAACTCAGAAATCCATCTACCTCTGCCTCCCAAGTGCTGGGATTAAAAGCGTGTACCACCACTGCCCAGCATACAATACCATTTTTTTTTGAAGTGTGGAATGCTTCAGCAAAGTAACTTCAGTGTGATTATATATTCTTTCAGACACATTCAGAAAATAATTTGTTTAAACAAATTATTGACCTTCCATTCAAACACATATTATGTAGTAATTTAGAGGAATTATAAAACTGAACAACATAATGACATGGAAAGAGATTCCAAAGGTATTTAACAGTTGTTGACAAAGATGTTTACAAAAGAGTTTTCATAACACAATCATAACTTTGTAAAATGATATATATATATAATGACATATGCATAAAAATGGGAACTTGTATACTTACTGTGAAATGACAACTCATATTTCAGAAGGGACATTTTCAGCTTTCATTTTCTATATTTTCTTGAAGTTAAATCAATTAACCTACTATTACTGCCCTAAGTAAAGCTTATGAATTATGTTGCCAGTAATAATTTTCTTTTGAATTAAAACTTAACTTTCACAAATTAAGTATCAGCATTTGTGTTCAAAGGTATTCATTAAAGAAGGTCTCAATTAAAAATCAGGTACTCATAAAATAATAGGCTCAATTACTGATATAATTATTTTCTTTTAATATTTTACATCCATTATCATTTTGTGACCACAAATTTAATTCAAGGACATAATCTCTGTTAAATTTCAAAGAACCAAGTTGGTTCATTGAAAACTGGTTGCATCTACCACATACTACTTCAAATAATGTATTACATTATTGGAAAGTACAAAGTCAATGATAGAATTGATAATGGTTAATAGTTACCTAGCAGATATTTGCTATTTTGTTTAACTCATGTTATCTTTTGTTCCTTTTTTTCTTTTTCTTTTTTTCTTTTCTTTTTTTTGAGACATGTTCTTGCTACACAGTCCAACCTGGTTTTAAATTCAAAATCTTCCAGCTTCAATCTCCTGAATAATAGGACTCTATGCATATAAAACCATATCTACTTATGGCTGCTTTACCCTCTTTTGGCTTAGTGATAATACTGAATTACAAAATATCTTCACCAATCAACCTAGCCCATGTTAAGTCACACAGCAGGGTGATAAGAAAACTGCATATTGAGACTAACTATGGAGCAGAGACTGAATGAAGAACAATTCAGAGACTGCCCTACCTGGGAATCCTTTCCATACTCAATCATCAAACTCAGACATTATTGTGGATGCCAGCAAGTGCTGACTAACAGGAGCCTGATATAGCTGTCTCCTGAGAGGCTCTGACAGTACCCGACTAATACAGAAGTAGAGGCTCACAGCCATCCATTGGACTGAGTATAGGGTCTCCAATGAAGGAGCTAGAGAAAGGATGCAAGAAGCTGAAGGTTTGCAGCCCCTTAGGACAAACAACAATATGAACTAACTAGTACCCTCAGAGCTCCCAAGGACTAAACCATCAACCAAAGGGTACACATAGTGGGACTAATGGTTCCAGCAGCATATGGATAGTAGAGGATGGCCAAGTTGGTCATCAGTGGGAGGAGAGGCCCTTGGCTCTGTGAAGGTTCTATGCCCCAGTGTAGGGGAATGTCAGGGCCAGTAAGCAGGAGAGGGTGGGGAGGTGAACAGGGAGAGGGGGTAGGGAACAGGGGTTTGTTTTTGTTTTTGTTTTTTTTTTATATTTTCTTTTATTTCAGAGGGGAAACTGGAAAAGGAGATATCGTATGACATGTAAATGAAGAAAATATCTAACAAAAATAAATTAAAAAAAGAAAACTGCATCTTGCACTGAAGTCCTCTGGCTAGCTCCAAATACATGTTGACCGAATGGTTATTATAGAGATATCACAGTATAAACGTTCTTTGAAAATGGATTTTTTTCTCATATAATACATCTCAACCATAGTTTTCCTTCCTTCCACTCCTCCTAGCTCCCCCTTCTCCTCTCATAATATGTACTTCTTATTTCCATTTTAGAAACAGATAGCTTACCATGAAAAGGGAAACATTCTAAAATTTGAAGTGGACTTGAAGGCTAAGAGAATGGCTTTGAAAGTCAGAATGTGAGCTTCTGTAAGAGTAAACAAGCACCTCCCAACTGTGTACCCAATGGTTCCAAAGCTTGCAAACATCTATCTCTACACTAATGTTGATGGTGGTGGTGATGATGGTGTGGTGGTGGTGGTGGTGGTGGGTGATGATGGTGATAACAATGAAGAAGATAATGACAATGATGATGATGATAACTTCTAGACTTCACTAATTTTCCAGAAGCAAATAGAAACCTTAAGTTTTCATGCATGGAGTTCTCTGGAGTTTGAGCAGTCCCTTCACCATATTACGAACATACCTAAAGGCTTAATGTCAAACACATAACCATGATGTCTACTTCTGTTAGGCCATACTTCATCTACACATCATTTGATAATTTAAATTATGCTAAAAATTTAAAAATTGTTTCAACTTTGACTTTCTTATTATCCTACTTTTATAGATTGTTATTAACACAATTCATTTGTGAACATAATTCTAAAGAGGTGGCACTTCTTTGTGAAGAGGATGCTCAGACTACTAGCTGATGAGGAAGCAGGTATGTGTCTCATCACTGCTCCATAACATTGGATAAGTTACTTAACTATTTGGATTTTATTTAACTCATGTGAAACTTATATTAATGACTTATATGTGATGAACTTTTATAAGCTATCTTAAGAACTCAAGATGAGTCAGAATTTCATTTATTGATGGACATCCATGGACTGGCACAATTTAGAAGGAATTTTTATGCTGCTCTTCTGTTCTCTTTCATTAAAAACAGCACTTACTAAAAACAGCCTTAACTGAAAGTGTAAAAGCTATACAATTCCACTCTAGGATCAATCAGAGATCATCTTGAGGAACAATTGTGTTATCAAATTAATTAATCAGCAGATGAGAGGTTTCAACAGGGCTATTTTCTATGCCCAATGAGTGGTATTGGATGATCCATTGAAGGCTTTTGCACTGGGCTAGCTAAACCCTCAAATATATCAGGAATTGAATTCTGCTTAGCAGTTAATTAGAAGCACTCATATATTGTGTTCTTATATATAAAATGGTACAAAATGAAGACCCAGAACACACCTGACAGGCTCCTTGTACGAACCCAGTCCTCAGGGATCAGTAACCTGTCACTTGCGTCCACAGGTTCAGTCTTAGAGGACTTTATGTAATCACTTGGTCCCTGCTTCCCTCTTTCACTATGGAAGATTTTTGGCTGTTAAAAAGATGACAAATGTCAGGGACAGAAAAACAGTTCCATGGTTAAGAGTGCTTTGATGCTCTTCCCAAGGACCTATTGACTTCCCAGGTGCCACATTAAAGAGCTCAAGACCATCATGATTCTAGCTTCAAAGTATCCAAACCCCTCTTCCTCGAAATGGTTCACACATACTACTGGCATACACAGGTCAACACACCTATACATAAACAAAACTTTAGAAAAAGGTCAAATTGCAGTGTTTGATTAGAAAATTTACATTATTTAATTTTAACATCTGTTGTCATTTTATAGGTGTTGTGCTATTTTTGTAGATTTTAAAAATACCACCCCTCCACCAACAACAACTGAGCTAGTCTGTCTGGAAAATGAGAGTTAAAAGTCTGTTTAAAATAGCTAAAGTTCTTTATATCAGGTGAGGTCTCACAAACAGTTTTCTCCACTGGCATTGCTCCACATCCTTATTCTTCACCATCTGTCTCATCAAACTGTCTCCATGACTGTTCTAATCTTATATGTCCTGGGAAATTGACAAAGACTAACTGTTCCCAGCAAACATTTTTATAGGCAATGCATTACTGATACATTAATCTTTAAAAATCTTAGTGTAGTGTCAGTAAAGGTGATTCTTGGGATTCATATGCTGGAAGGAGAGAACCAACTCCCATGGCCATATGATAACTGCCATCCTCTTCTCATGACCTGTAGGAGCCCATATATGTATACTTGTATGTATACAGATAATATAAGTAATCATTTTATCTTAGAAAGAGTCATGTGTTATGATTTGTCATCAATTCCACAGGACTTTTATGAGTGTCTGTGCTTACAAAGGTCATCCTGAGTTCATTCACATCATTCAAAGCTCTTAAGCTCAAATACACATTAGAATGTTCTTTTGCTTTGTGTAAACACTGCTCTTTTTAGAATTCCAGAGAAATTTCTAAAGTGATATAAAACTTGATACAGCACAAGCATGCATTACACATAGTCAAATTTCAACATTTGATTACCACCGAATGTATTCATATTTTAGGCATGTATGTAACACGATTTTCCATGGCTCCTTTCAGCCACCCACCATCCTCAAGATGAAAGAACTCCAATACCCTTGCCAGTGTGACCACTGTAGAAGTGAGGTGTATCTATCTATATTTCAATATACAATGTAGTTCTCTATTCTGCTAATGTATAAAAACATTTAACATTTTGTCTGTTTTAACATATTTTGTGAATGATTACAAAGCATGCAAAGAGTTTCCCAGCACATTTTCTCTTGAGAAATGTTACTCTGTGTGATGCATGTGACTTCAAGAAAGTTTGGGTTTTCTGAGAAGCCCAACAGTTTGAATACTTTGTCTTCTGAGAAGGGAATGAAACCTGTCTGACATTGCACTGGGAGCTAGAGCGCCTCAGATTCACTTTTTCCTAGCCATCAAGACTTCTTTTAAAGATTTTGGGGTCTTGCACATACTAGACAAACATGTGCCACTGAACTGCATTCTCAGACATCATTAAATATATTTTTATTTGGAGCATAAGGGGTGTATTGTGGCATTAGAATATGTGCATTCAATGGATAAAATTCCCACATTTCTCTGTGATAAAAACATTCAAATTTCTCTCCAGAGCTTTTGAAACACTGAATTAATTACTACCAAAGTAGTTATTCTTTGGTGGCATAGAACATTACAAACTCTTTCTTGTAATCAACCATGCTTAGGACCTATGAAACACCTTCTATCTTCAAGTGCTGACTAAAGACTCAGTATCCCAACTTAAATGAATGAATTCAGGTTATTCTCCAGAATAAAAAGTTGATGAGGCAGAGTGATTCTTTAATTTATCTGAAATGTGAAGGTGTTTTTTGATGTCTATGTAAATCATGCTATAGTGATGCAAATTTTTCCCTCTCATATTATCTGTTCTAAAGTTTGGGTCTGAAAGGTTTCACTTTTTCATTAATTTAGATCTCACATTTTATCCTCCAAGCCTTCCTTTTGAAGATGACCTCACTGACAATAAAGAGCTCTTCAAAATAATTCTCTTGAAGGGCATTTCTTGTCCCTTGCATATTTTCTCCCATCTAAGACAGACACCAATGGAGCTCTTTCTCTATTCCAAACACGATTCTCTCTTGAGATTCTCATCAATAAATAAAGAGACATGCTGCTATCACAGCTGCTTGACACCAACCAAACCCCTCATTAGCTTGTGGACTCTATCATAAGAAAAATAAAGACATTTAAACTCCTTGTTGAAATGCTAGGCATGAAACTACACTTTACATTTTTCACATTCTAAGTTTTTAAAATTGTAAATTCATCTACATTTGAAAAAAATTCAAGTTTCCTCCAAGGAATGAGCACAGAATCATAGTCCTTTGTTATCAATATTTGTTTTGTAGCTTTTATTTTGAAATAGATACTATATGGCAGTTACTATAAAAAATATATAAGCCAAACTATTGTCTTGTAGTGTGTTTGTGTGTGTGTGTGTTTGTGTGTGTATGTGTGTTGTCTACCCACACCAGAACTTTTGAAGCAATGTCTATAATATGACATTCACTGCTCATGTCAAGTCTACCCTAACTATGCTAGCAGCAATCTGCAGTGTATAAACAATGATTTCTTAAGCCTTTGGAGCATTCTTGGGAAAATATTATCACTAAGTGGCACTCTCAGTGCCATAGCTTCAGGATAGAGGTATTTTTAAAAGTTCAAATGAATGAAGAATCTAGAATCTTCCATATTCATTCATGTAAATTCCTTGAATTGTAGGAAAATAAAATACCATTGAAATAATGAAATCTAGTTTGGTCATTTTGTACCAAAATAGCTGATCTATTCAGAAACACACACACACATACACACACACACACACACACACACACACACACACACACACACACACTGTGGGGGACATTAGCAAGTAAATAATTATGTCTTTATTTAAGTGTCCTGGTTCAAAACAATTACTGTAATTTTAATAGATTTGTGCATGAATTCTTTCCAAAAGTGGCAAGAGGGCATGCAATCACATTCTTATCATTTATGATACACTTTGAGCTACGAGAACTCCAAAACCCATGGCATCACACAGGCAACAGAGCAACCGCAGGACTGAACACCTGTTGCCAAGCCAACAGCCACCATTTTCCCAGAATTCACTTGGCTCAGCTCCCACCTTTACTTGTAACTACATCATGATCCCTATACAAAGGAAGTCCTCTCTGATCTAGCTCTTTCTTTCCCTGCTTCTTTTTCTGGTTCCACCTTGCCCTTTCCTCTCTCTATAAACCTCATGTGGAACTTTTTGGCCTGGTGTGGTCTTTCTGGAGCCATGCCACGATCACAACTTTTGTGCCAAAGACTTCAGGAATTGCTACACAGGGGAGCTGCAGAGCCCAGGTGTCTGTCGCTGCCCTGTGCCACCAGAGACCTGAGAACCAACACCACATGGACAGCTGCCACCACCATCACCACTACTACACCACGTGGACTCCATCTGCTGACACCTGCAGTCATCCACCATGTGGATTTCCACCGCTGCAGCAGACCATCGCTGCCGCTGCGAGATTCATAGAATTTTACCATGTGAGCTGGGCCACTGCAGCCTACCATGTGGAGCTGGCCTCTGGCCACACTGACCACATGGTTCCACACTTCCTGCTACCTGACCTATAAGCCTGAAAACACACACCAGCATGTTGATTGGTAAGGAGTTTCTCCAGTTGGCCATACACTGACCCGTTGCTGAGCTCTTCTCAGGATGCTGGTACAAATAGTTCAGTAACAACCTCATCACCCAATGAGCGCTAAACTGTCTTTGAATAGGCACAACCCCCCCCCAGATGTCTCCTGGAAAATCTCAAATCTCTGAAATTAATTCCCTATTTGAGGTCCTTAAAACTGATACACCTATGCAATAAGGTCTGGATTCAATAACCTTTAGATAATAATTCCAAATGGCCAGCCAATTGTATGCTAGACCGGATCAGTTTAAGATATATATATCTTATATATTTGGCAATATATATATATATATATAT
>NW_022196912.1:2767084-2789782 GCF_008632895.1 Mastomys coucha | reverse complement strand
TATATATATATATATATATATATTGCCAGTAGTCAGGTAAGGAAAGAGGTTTCATATATTCAAGCGTTCATCTATTTTCACTCTCAACGCTCCATCTGCTCCTCCTGTTCCACAACCCAACTTCTCTTAGCCATGAAACCTACACACCCTCCACTAGATGATACTACAATGAGCCACCTCCCCTCAGCACCGCAGACCCACCTCCACACTAATGAAAACCCAAACTGCCAACTCAGTTTGTCCTTCTCATCAGGCCCCAAAGTCTACTAGCTCAACCTATCCAAACCCCTCCTCTCCTTCTGTGCTGCCAGCAGGTTGCTCTAATCTTCCTGCATTGACATCACCTCTACCCCTCCTATCACAAATTCTAAGGCCACAGCTAGACCCTCAAGTCCTTCTTCTCCTCCAGGAACACCTGACCCAGCATTAGTCCTTCCTCTAAGGGAAGAGGCTTGTGTTGACAGTCTGGTCAGAGTACATGTTTCTTTCTTCTGAGTGAACTTTCTCAAGAAGAAAGCAGACTGGGTTCCTATACTTCTCACTCCTCCAGCTTTATTAAGGAGTTCCAGTATATCACTCAGTCCTATAGTTTGACTTTCCATGATGTTCATATGATTCATTCAAATAATTTACTTCCTGATGAACACAGGCGAGTTTTGGAAGAGGGAAAAATGCACACAGACGAAATTCAGATGGAACATATCCAATTAGATCTGAGGCAGTGCCTGACCAGGATCCCGAATGGAATTACAATTCCACAGATGGTAACTTAGCCAGAGACGGGTTTATTACATACCTTCTGGCTGGCCTAAGAAAAGCAAGCTTAAAGTCAGTAAATTATGAAAACTCAAAGAAGTTGTTCTGGACAAACAGGAGAACCCATTTCAATTTTTAGAAGGTTTCCCAAAGGATTTATTACAATACACTAATCTGAACCCTGAAAACCAGGAAGGTAAACAACTTCTGATGACCTACTTTTTTCCCAGAGCTACCCTGACATAAATGCTAAACTTATGCATTTGGAGAAGGGACTGCTAACTCCACAGGTAGGATTCTTGGTGCTGGCCTTCAATGTGTACCATGAGAGAGACAAGAAAGCCTGAGAACAAAAATACCATATGCTGGCAAAGGCTGTCCAACCAGCTCCAGCTGCTACCTCAGACTCCTTACCTTCTAAAGCTCAGAGATCACCAGACCCTTGCTATAGATGTGGACAGTAAGGTCACTGGGTGAGGGCTTGCCCTGCACTTGGCAAGTAAAGAGGACCATGTCCTAAGTTCCATCAAGAAGAACATTGGGCTGTTGATTGTCCTCGAGTAGCACAGAACAGAGAAGGACACCCCTCCCAGGTAATCCTCCAGCCTACCTCCTAGGCTTGGCTAAAGATGACTGAAGGGGCCAGAGATCATGCAACTCTACCACACCTATTACTAGTAGGAAAGCCCGGGTAGCTATCATGGTGTGTGGTTGGCCCACCTTGTTCCTCTTGGACACTGGAGCCACTTACTCAGTCCTGACAGAGTTTTGGGGACCCATTTCACCTTTGAGTTTTCCTATCGTCAGGGTAAGAGGACAACCTTATCTTCCTCATCAGACCCCACCACTTAGTTGCATTTTTAGGGGTGTATCGCTCACCCATTCCTTTTTGGTAGTGACAACATGTTCTGTAACCTTATTGGGAAGGAATCTTTTAGCTAAGTTGGGAATCTCTATTTCCTTTGCTACTCTCATTTGCCTAAACCCGAGCTCTCCAGCAGTTCTTCTGGTCCTTCTTCTAGCCAGACAACCTACTAACACTATCATGTTATTTCCTTTACCAGCTTCTCAGGTGGACCCCGAGTTTGGGACATCCAGAACCCCTCTGCTGCTAAACACCATTCTCCTGTTGTCATTCAGTTACTGGACTCTACCAGATACAATACTCAAGTTCAATACTCTTCTCTCTCTCTCTCTCTCTCTCTCTCTCTCTCTCTCTCTCTCTCTCTCTCTCTCTCTCTCTCTCTCTCTCTCTCTCTCTCTCTCTCTCTCTCTCTCTCTCTCCAGATCCTCAGGGGACTTAAGCCTATCATTTCTGATCTCTTAAGGAAAAAAAAAACTCCTTTGTCCTACCTCTTTCCCCTTTAACACCCCTATACTAGCAGTTAAGAAACTTAATGGAACCTATCAGCTGGTTAAAGACCTCAGACAAATTAATTCTGCAGTGGTACCCCTCCATCTTGTTGTGGCTAACCCTTATACACTTCTTTCCACTATCCCCTTGGGACTTCTTATTTCTCAGTCCTAGATCTCAAGGATGCATTTGTCTCTATCACTCTTGATGCCCAATCACAGAACATATTTGCCTTTTACCTGGGCAGATCCTGACATCCACTTTTCTACCCAATGTACCTGGACTGATCGACTTCAGGAATTCCAAGACAACCCACACCTATTTAGCCAGGCCCTGGCTTCTGGCTTACTCTCTTTATCTCTCCCTAAATCTAAGATTACACTTTATGTAGATGATGTCCATTTCTGTAGCCCCTCTCTAAAGATTATCCAAGCTAACACTTCTGCTCTTATAAATTTCCTTTCCAGTCGAGGCTACAGGGCCTCACCTTCTAAAGTCCAACTGTCCAACTCCTCAGGTTCCTGTTTGGGAATAACAATTACCTCAACCCACTAGGCTATTAACTTAGATAGAAAGAATCTGATTCAGTCTCTAACTGTTCTTTCTACAAGGAAGATATTTTATGATTCCTAGGAATAGCTAGCTTTTTATATCCCTGAGTTCCTTCCTTTTCCCTCCTTTCTCAACCCTTCTATGAAGCAGCATTAGGCCCCAACCACGAACCTCTTCTCAACCTATTACTTATTACCAAGCCCTTTCAGAGGCTCCAACAGGTTCTTCTTAAGGCCCCAGCCTTACATCTCCCTGACCTGACTCATCCTTTTTCCCTCTATGTACCTGGAAAGGAGGGATTTGCCCTTGGAGTCTTAGTTCACCAACTGGGACCTTCTTTTGCAACTGTAGTATACTTGTAAAAAAAATTAGATCTAAACATCCAGGGATGGGCACCTTGTATTCATACCTTAGCAGCCACTGAGCTTTTTATTCAGGAGTCAAATAAATTAAACTTGGGGTCACCTATAACTGTCCTCTCTTCTCATAACCTGTCCCAGCTCCTAACTTCCGAAGGTTTACAGACTCTAGCTCCCTCCAGAGTTCTGTCTCTTCAGGTAGCATTAGTAGAAGACTCCACACTCACCTTTGAATCATGCCCACCTCTTTCCATTTTCAATCTTCTTCCTCAACCTAGTACTAATCACTTCTTATCTCACTCCAGCGCTGAAACTTTAGAGGAACTATTACCTCATCCTTCACACATACAGGAGGGTACATTGCCTCAAGCCATTTATATCGAGTATAAATATGGAAGCTCCTTTCTACATGAAGGGTCCAAAAAAGCTGGCTTTACCATAGTGCCAGATACTGAGGTGGTGGAGGTACAGGCCCTTCCTACTCACACCACTAATCAACAGGCTGAACTTATAACCTTTACCTGTGCCTTTCAACTGTCACAGAGACAATTTCTCAACATCTATACAGATTCCAAATATGCTTTCCATATCCTCCTGTCCCACACTGATATCTGGAAGTAGCTCGGGTTACTAACCATATAAGGAGGATAAGTAACTAATGCAAACCACATTATGGCCATGCTAAAAGGCCTCCCATCTCCTCACAGCTATTGGGATTGTCCACTCTGGATTCTGCCAGACAAATAACTCTATTGCCTCCAAGGGAAACAGCCGAGCCAATGAGGTAGCTAGAGCTGAGGCCCTTAGGGGCCTGGACTCATCTCACCCTCCTCAGGAAATCCTTCCACATCTCGACCTTCACCCCTGACACTCACCAAACGCTGAACTATCTTCAACAACTCTTTATCCTAACAGCTGAGCATTGCCTGCTTTTGTCAAGAGTTTCTTAACATCGATTACTGCTTCTTGCATAATATGTCAGATGTTAGACCCCAACTCAAGGTATCATAGCACCCCTTTTCCTACCCATCAGGCTAGAGGTTCCCTTCCTGGAACTGACTGCCAACTTGACTTTACCCACATGCCTACTGTCAGACATGCCAAGTACCTACTTGTCTTGGTGGATACCTTATCTGGGTGGGTGGAGGCATTTCCCACAACTAACAAAAGGGCTCAGATAGTCTCTGATCTTCTCTGAGAGATCATCCCCTGATTTGGTGTCGCAGCCTCCTTCCAATCAGACAATGGTCCTGAATTTAATTCCCAAATTTCTCCAATTCTATCTAAGTCTCTAGACATACCCTGGCATTTTCACATTCCCTACCACCCTCAGTCTTCACGTAAAGTAGAAAGAACCAACTGCTCTTTAAAAACCACTCTTGCTAAACTGTCACAGGAACTTCAACTTGATTGGGTAAAATTCCCACCTCTGGTTCTTTTTAAGCTACTAGCTCTCCCCAAGTGACCTCTCCTCATCTTGTCCTTTGAACTCATGTATGGACATCCAGTCCTAACTCTTGGCCTTTCTCCTAAATGCTCTTCCCTCCTAGACCATCTACTCACCCCATTACTTTGCCACCTCCATTCTCTCCTATGAAACTTTGCTGACCAACATCTACTGTGGCAACACACAGTCTCCTGTCCACTGCCTGTCAACATTAGAGACCAAGTCCTCTATCCCCTCCAGATCATCCACACTTATCCTTCTCTCCCAAATGTTATGGCCCTTTTAAGATTATTCTCGTGACCCCTATAGCTGCTAAACTTGAGGGTCTCTCTCATTTTGTCCACCTGTATCATCTCAAACCTTTTATCTCTTTACCTAAAAACAACTTTTCCTCATACATGTCAAACCTAACAGGACTGTGCTCTGTTAAGCTCCAGAGGATATTCAGACCAGCCACCTTATCCCCAATCCTAGAAAATGAGACTCCACTCTGGCAGCTGAACTCAACCTCACTGGATTAGACATGGATTTCTCTCCTTCTGCCTACTGTTCATTTCCATGCAGGGCAGCCCTTACATCTGGAGATTCAAGGTTCAAGAAACCCCCACAGATAACAAACACTCTTTCCAAATAGGGTCAGGAAACTAGATATAGCTGGATGCCAGGAACCGATTCAAATTGCTATCATCCCTGTATATGTTATCCCATCTAAATATTATGATCTCTATACTTGCTTTCTTTTTGACCAGACAAAAGATTATTGTAGAAAATGGCCAGTCAAATATGGGGGCTGTCCATATTCCTCTTGTTAGATACATATGATAGGATCATGGACCAATCATTTCTTCTATCAATACTGCAAGCCACTCTTTTTCTACATACAAGACCCATGGGGATTCCAGGTGGGAGGAGTTGTTGGTAAGCTCTATCGTAAAAATCAGCCCAGGTCCCCAGTAAGTACCATCCATATCTTGAGAAAATATGTCGCAATTGCCTACCTCCTGGATATCGGAAAAGCACGGGAGATAATCAGACACTCTTCTGAGGTCTTTACCTCTTTTTGACATCACCCTTCATAAAAGGCACTAACTTGTCATTTCACCTTTTGCTCTAGACCTTGAGTTTGGCTTATCAACTCTTTAATGTCACCAGGCCTAGTCACTTTAAAGATTGCATGCCCCCCTGGAATTAACTCACAATTGTCACTTACCGCCTCTCCAGTGATACTGCCAACTAACTTTACCTCACCTTTTGTCAGCTGCCCTGACTCCGATATTGCCATGATTGCACACCTTACCTCTATCCCTCTCTTTGGCATGGCAAACTGTTTTAAGAACTCCTGGACATGTTCTGTAGGAATACTAAGTTCCTTAGAGTCCAATAGAACCATAACCCTCGATATACCATGTCTGCCACAATGCCCTGAAGTCTAGAGCATGTCAATTCTTTGTGGCACTCAGGCAAATCATCCCCTACCAGCCAGCTGGTCAGGAGTTTGCACATTGCTACTCCTTTCTCCTGAACTGGGAGTAATCCAGGGAAATGAGCCCCTGCCAATACCAGTTGTAGATATGATAGCTGCCCAGCATAAGAAGACAATTCAGGTCATGCTGCTCCTGGTTGCTTCGGGAATAGACATAGGAGTGGTAATGGAGTTGCAGGGATAATGACTTCCATGACCCAATATGATAGGTTCATTTCCAAGTTCAAAAACAATCTTCAAGAAATGACTGAAACAGATTGATTCTTTAGCAGTCATGGTGCTTCAAAACCAAGGGGGGCTAGATGTCCTAACAGCTAAAGGTGATCTTTGCCTGTTCCTCCAAGAAGAATGTTGTTTCTACATCAACCAGTCTGGGATAGTGAGACATAAAATCCAGGTGCTACAGTCAGACATAAAGAATTTCAGGGAACGTAAGATCTCCAGTTCTGGGCTTTTCAAAAACCCTATATGAAAGTGCATACTCCCTTTCATAACACCTTTTCTAGTCATCATCCTGGTGTTATTTTTCTCTCGCTGCCTCATTAATCTTGTTTCTATATTTCTTCAATGACAAATACAAAAAATTTCTAACCAAACTATTAATCAGTTCCTGTTACAGGATTACCAGCCACTGCCCACAGAAGAGCTGCTGTAGACAGAAGAACCTGATGTGAATGTTTACCAACCGGACCCCTAAGGTGAATGTCAGCTACACCCCAAAATTGATGATGCCCCTAGACAGCAGGAAGCTGCTTAAGAGACATGGCACTCTCATTCCTTTGCCACCATCTGCTCCTCCTCCCCCCGTTTTTCTTCTCCTTATAATGAGAAGAAAGGAGATATGTTAGTATCAGGACCTCTGAAACCTGTGACATCACATAGGCAACAGAGTGACCTCCACACCTGTTGCGAAGGCAACAGCCACCATTTTCCCAGAATCCACTTGGCTCAGCTCCCACCTTTACCTGTGGCTAGGTCACTGTATATAAGGAAGACCCCTCTGATCTCACTCTCTCTCCCTCCACTTCTCTTTCCACTGTCACCTTGCCCTTTTCTCTCTCAAGAAAGCTCACATGGAATTGTTTGGCCTGCTGTGGCCTTTTTGGAGCCCCACAACAATCACAACATTGGTGCTGTGACTCAGGATGATCACAACAGGAACCACTACATCAACTGACTTAATGATACAAGGTAGCCCACTCCTCCTTTTCTAAAACAAAGATATCTTACTTCCTTTGAGGCCATATTGAATGCAATTTGTTCTGTCTGTCTGGACAATCTCATAAAACAAAAGTAGAAAATCCACACAAGAAAACCTGAATCATTTTAGCTACTGTTGAAAATTCTAATTAATCTGTCTTATCTATTTTTCTACTATGAAATATCATTTTTAAGTTATTAGCATCTTCTAAAATATGTTTTTAACTGAAGTGAGATTACATCTCTTCCCTCCTTAGTCTAGTTTTCTGCCTATCCTGCCTTGCACCCCTCCTATTGTTAAAATTCTTTCAAAGAAAAATTTCCTCCTGGTTTTCATGGGAAAACCAGGAAAGAGTAAAACCACAATTGCATACCATCAGAATTTTTCTAACAATAATGTAAAAGTGTTTAGACAAGAATGGTGAGAAGTCTACAGGATTTACGGAATGGATGGGGAGAAGGAGAACACATTCTCAACTGTATGACCCTTCTAAAAAGCTCAGGATGGTTGCTTTTCCTTCTACCAGTTAATATTAATTTAGAAACATTTCAAACTTTTTTAGCCAACTGGAACACTGTTATTTGTTTCCTCCAGGCCATTTCTGTAAGAACCAGGATACAATGTAGAAAATAGAAATTTGGTAAGATGATCTATAGCTTTCAAAAATAAGATCACCTGTATGTCACTAAGTCTACAATTATCCCCAAGCACTTTCTGGAAGACTATGAAACTTGTGTTCTGATAATAATAACAATACTTTCCTTTTTTGTTTCAACCTCTCTCTCTCTCTCTCTCTCTCTCTCTCTCTCTCTCTCACTCTCTCTCTCTCTCTCTTGCTCGTTCTCACTCTCGCTCTGTGTGTGTGTGTTATTTTAGTTTTTCATTGTATAACTACATACTAAAAAGGAACAAATTTTCTAATAAGTGGTGATAAAACAATGTCTTAATCTTCGGTTTCCCTCTTGTTGCTAATGCTCACAAATTTATTCCTGTTAGTGTGATATAGCTTCTCAAGTATTATTTTTAAGAACTAGTATACTACATAAAATTAGTGAATAATAATGGTTTGCTTTCTACCCTGTTCAAAGCACTATGCTAAGGAAACATGATGTAAATAGATTTAAAAGTATGCTCACTGACACAAGGATTCCAGTGGACACATTAAAAACCTAATCCTGTTGTACTCTGGTGATGCTTGACCTTGGATACACAACAGAATCACATGTAGGACACAAGGAATCCAGTGGACAGATTAAAAATCTAATCATGTGGTACTCTGGTGATGCTTGACCTCGGATACACAACAGAGTCACATGTAGATTTGAAGGAAGACTGGCACTGAGACCCAACCTCAACCCATAAAACTGTAGAGTAATCAATGATGTCTAAATACAGTTGTATTCTGGGGACTCAGAGATAGATGCATTTACCTGTAAGTATTGCATTTAGTATCCCAAAGGGCAAGGATTTAGTATGTTTTCAATTGCATTGAATTACACAATAATGCATTACTACTGCTCTAAATATAATTACAGAGCTGCGTCCTGACATGGTACACATCTGCGTTCACAGACAATGTGGCAAGTTTATCTAAAAGGAAAGTGTTACTTATTTATTGCTGTGTAACAAACTGCTGAAAATAAAGTAGCTTAAAGCGATAACATGTGTAGTATGAAGTGATAGCATTGTCTGAAAAGTGCTTGTTGATCAAGTATGATGACTTGAATTTAACACAACCACATAAATGAACCAGATATAGCAAAAGGCTGGCAATATCAGATTGGAGACTCAGAGACAGGTGGATCTCTAGGGCTTGCTATCTAGCAAGCCTGGACTACATAACAACCTTCAGGAACACTATGAAGCCTGTCTCAAAAACTGTAAGAGGAATCATACTCTGAGAATGGCATTTAATGTTGACTTCTGGTCCTCACATATACAAAAACATTCACCCACACACATGAACACTTATGTGAATGTATACATACATACACACACGCACATACACATACATTCAAATAATATATATGCATTTTTTCACTATTTGTTTGGATCACTGAGTGAACAGTGTTTAACTGAGAAATGCTAGCTTAGGGTCTCCTAGGAATGACATCAAGATTTTTGACTGTGTCTCTGTAGTCAAATATAGTCTTAAATATGTCTAGAGAGTTTGTTTCCTGGTAACTCCCCTGAAGGGCAGCCATCTCTTGTTCTTAGTACACTGCTTTTATCCTTTGGGCAATAATCTTCAGCTTATAATATCTATAAACCAGATGTTTCTTATGTTATTAATTATTCATCTGAAAAACTGTAAGCCCCATGCTTTCTTTGTTTCAGGCTTGAAGACATCATAAATTCAGAGGAAAAATGCATACTCACTCCCTAAAATACCATTCTCTCAATAATGTAACAGACAATACAGAAAAGGCTCCAGTTAAGGACAGTTGATTGTCACAAACAGCATCTATAATTAGAATTGAAAACAAAAGTTGTCATTGAACTTGGTGAATGTGATAACTGTTGTTTTTAAGAGATAAGAGGAACTAAAGGTTTTGAGACTCAAGACTAGTTCTTGGAGCCACCAGAACTTTTACTGTTTTATGTCATATCTTATTCAGTAATTTGTTTTTCTATACAGTTTTATGAAGAGGGAAACTTGAATATGAATACAAGAAAATATTTTAAAAAATATATCTATATAACAGTAGGTTGGTATCAGCAAATATCGAGGGAGATAGACCTTGAAATCTTAATGGTGAAAGCAAATACAACATATTCAGGTGTAAAAAAGGAAGATATGTGTTGAATATTCACAAAGCATGAAATCTGAGTGAAACTGATCATCCCATTTTGTTTTGTTTGGCTTAGATTTTGTAGAACTCACCAGCCTGAGAGAGCATTAGGAAAAGTCAAAGTGAAAAGGATATAGGCTTGAGGATTAAAAATAACCACATGACAATGGGAAAAGAAATTCAAGGTCCCAGAGGGCAGCCCTGAAAATGGTAGGAATGAGTCCCTGAAGCCCTGAATGATGTGGTAGGCAGCAGAACCCTTCAGTACCTGCAAAACCAAGGTCACAGTGCACAGAAGAGCTAAGAAACCCATTGTCTGGCCTTGTGACAACTGAATTCGAGCCATAATTGAGTTCTTGGGGTCAAAGATGGAAAACCTGGTATCTCTAGACTGAAATCAAAGGAGTGACCAGCTATTTTCCTCAAGTTTTACAAATGGATAAATAGCAAACTAAATTTGTCTAACTTTTTCGTCACCACCTAGTGTAGAAAATATAAAGACTTCAACGAACATCCACACTCTATACTTCATGGTAAGCACCCTTGTTTTGGAATGCATCATCTGTTAGGACAGGAATCCAGATTTTTTTTTTTAAATCAGGGTCCATGTTGGAAAAATTTGAATAATTTTAGACCAGTCAAGATCTCTCTATTCAATTTTGAATTTCACCATTAGCCAAAATTTCCTAGTTGTGCATTTTCAAGGGCTTATTCTTGCTTTCTTGGTATCTTTGATTCACAGATGCAGTTCACAAGTGATATCACTATGTTGTGCAAGTCCAGTTTCATACTTTTGGAAAGTATGCTTTAATTTGATTTGTGGGTGAAAGAAAAGATTTCTGTATGTCCTATTGATTGCACAGCATGGCATTGTGTTCTATGAAAGAAATACCTAAGGATATCAATTGCCCTTTCAAACATACTCATCTTTGTTCTTTTCCAGCTTCAGAGCTAAAAGAAATTCAGTGGCATCATCACATTAAATTACTTTTTTCTTAATCCTAACAGCAGTGATTAGGAGAGTTTTCTAGATTAAAAAAAAAAAAGTTCATACGAACCTGGAAAAGCTAACAGTGTGTGAAATATCCCTGAAAGTGTGTTTTCACATATTAAAATCCTTGTTACAGATTATGTAACTTTTCATCCAAAAAACACTGGAGTAATTCCAATGTCACAGATTTGCAACAGTCAATCTTTATGTTCATATGAACCACAAGAACACAAAATGGCCATGCTATGAAGCTAATTTTAAAAAGCAGCATGCAATTTTTGAGACGTGTTCATTGATTTAAAAGACAATGTGAGTGCATGTATGTATATGTGTATATGCATGTGTGTGCTTGTGATGTATAAAAAAAGATACAAAAGGTTTAGCTCCAATTGTTATGGGTTAAGTCTTTCCAACTTGTTCAATGCCATGAGCTCCTACAACTAATGTGCTATTCCCTGGTACAGTGGGAACATCAACCTTTAGAGGGTGTCTGAAAAATGAGAAGTGTTAAGTGAATTGATATTTTAGTATGTGTGCATGTACATAAACTTTTCTGGATATGGCTTGTCATTTTCTTGAGTCCATCTTTGGCCCACTTGTGCATATGAATGTGTGTGACTTCATATATGTGAATAAATCTTGACATTTGGATTATTTTTGGCCAACAAGTACATGTGAAATTAGATACACTTGGAACAAAAATATTCAAATGATAAGCCAATTACATAAATGTAGTCTGTGTATCAAAAAATTCTGGATTATCATAAAAGCAATAGTAGTAAAACTAGCTATTATAGAATATGATGATAAAAATATAGAAAATCTCAAATAAGCTATCTCATGCTTACAAAACAATAGACTCATATATGGGTTAGGTTTGATACCAATGTCATAGAAACCCCAGCCAAGTGAAACTTATAAAGTACCTTAGTGGAGTCCCTTACAAGTAAATGGCAGAGGGACAGTGCAGGCCCAAGTACACTGAACTCATGATTAGACAGGTGAAATGAATAGGTATTTGTCATTAATACAGGATGTGACCTTGAGTAGAAATGAGCAACTTGATATAATGGGACCAATCATGTTATCTAAAATACATGTAGCAGTGCTATAAAAATGGAGGTAGATAAAATATGTGACGAAGTGGCAATAAATAGTTCTCTTTCCAATAACCCCAGAGATGAATTGTAAGCTCAGAATAATGGTAACTATTAAATGGAAATCTACAAAAAGAGATATGGCTCTAATCATTTTAAGGTACTTTTTCTTTTTTAAATTTTTTTATTTTATTAGATATTTTATTTACATCATATGATATCTCCTTTCCCAGTTTCCCCTCCTTAAAAAAAAGAAAAAACATAAAACAAAAAAATCAAACAAATAAACAACAAAACTCTTTTCCTTACCCCTCCCCCTGCTTACCAACCCACCCTTTCACTCTTCCTGGCTCTGACATTCCCCTACACTGGGGCATAGAACCTTCACAGGGCCAAGGGCCTCTCCTCCCATTGATGACCGACTAGGCCATCCTCTGCTACATATGCTGCTAGAGCCATTAGTCCTACCATGTGTACTCTTTGGTTGGTGGTTTAGTCTTTAAGGCACTTTTTCATATGTATGAAAATCAAATTTAAACTAACACTGTGAACATACATAATGAAAGTTTAAAACAATTTCCTTTATGGAACAATGAAAATGCCCATGAACTGTTGAGTAAATAATTGTATTACATTCATACAGCAGAATAGCATGTAGCATCCTGATACGCAGACAGCATGGGTGGGCCTAGAGAACACTACACAGATAAAAAGCCTGTTAAAGAAGTAATGATTGCATGACTGTGTTTAAATAAATGATCTAGAGAAAAGCAAAGGAATACTTGGCTGATTAGGGAAGAAAGGAGGGGTTTCAGGAAGTGCAACAATGTTCATAATTTGAATATGGTAACCAATGGACTGTGAATAAAATCTTTATTTGTAAAATCATACTATTTTACTAAACTGCACTATTTGCAGGAATGTTCTATTATATGTGAGTTATTTCTATAAAATACTTTTATTATTGTTATTTTAAATAACATCTAGAAAATCTTATGTAAAACAACAAGAACAAAAAACTTTTTAGGAATTTCTTATTGCTTTAATTTTTGTTTTGAAGATATGAGTTAGTGTAGATAGGGATGTACCTAGAACCTGGAAGTTGTGGGTAGGAATGAATGTGATCAAAAAATATAGGAAAAAATTATTTAATCCAATAAATATAAAATATAAGTATCTTTAGCAATAAATATGTGTGAATTTAAGCTGGACAGTGGTGGCAAATACTGTTAATTCCAATGCTGACCAGAGGCAGGCAGATCATCTCTGCATTCCAGGACAGCCTAGGCTACAGAGGACAGCTGGGGCCACATAAAGAATTCCCATTTCAAAAACAAAACAAAACAAAACAGTATGAATTTATATAATTTATACTAACGATTATACTGTAATAAATGGAAGACAAACACATACATACACACTTTGCTTTTTCCTTGGTATATCTATGAAAACCATGATCCAGCATTAAAAGTCTTGATTAGCGAACCTATTAAAATTACCCAATCCTTGGCATTTTCACTATTTTTTACAGGTGCTTAAGCCAGACTATAAGGGCTCAGGGGACTTTTATTTTCTTTCTAGTAAGTTGAAACTCTCCTGACTTAATTTAAATGTCTTAGAGCATATTGTATCCCTCTAGTGAGCCTGATTCCAATCTTTTCCTGCCTGGCAACCAGTGTCCTTAAAGCTGAGCATGAACATGTTATATCCTCTATGATTGCCATGCCTCACACCAGCATGGACAGTCACCTGGATGCCCTAATAAGGTGACACTGAATTCTCATGCTCCCAAACTGAAGGGTTTTCTATATTTATTTGTGTCCTTATTTTTAAGGAATATTTAACATTTTCACCTTCTTAAATGTCACACTCTATGTTATACTACATATAACAGATAAATTACATATGTGTACTTTATATAAAGTATTTTTTTGTCCTGGATCCAATGAACTTTGTATAATATACACAGTAGAGCTAGGTACTACTCATTTTGATGTCACACAGAAATGTTGAAATCCATATATTTATGGATATTAGGTTATAAATAGCTTTGCTCCCAGTACTTTCCCCTCCCCAAAATGCATAGAATACATTTAGAAAAGCATTTTAATGCAAAATTTCAACAGGAATGTGCTGATAGAAAGTAAACAAGATTAATCAATGTGTTGGGAGCTATGAGATATTAACAAAACCTCTCTGGTTAAAGCAGGTATATGAATCTATTAATAGTACAAGCAGAGAGGAACTTTTAATTGTTTTTGAGACACTTCTTATATTCCCACTTCTGGTCAGAAATGAAATTATAAATACAACTGTGCAACTATCTTTTCAATAATCCTTTATGGATATAATGGGAAAATCTGATATTTATGGATGAGTTATTCATATATATATTTCCTTTAATTGTTTTTTTTTTCAAAGAACTTGGTGCTATTGATCCACTTTTACCCATAAGCAAGTAAAGGTTGCTGTTGTTGAATAAATTACTTGCTTAAGTTCTCCTAGCTAGTATGAAATAGAAATTGGATCTAAGGGAAGTAGACATTGACTTCAAAGGCTTTCTATGTTCTATAATATGTAGTAGTTGTTTTCACAAAGCATTCAGGTTACTGAAGAAACTCAAGGCAAAAATTGATCATCTTTAGCTTTCTAATAAAAGTTTCAATATATTGTATCAGGCACAGACTCAGTAAAGCCCCTCCAGTGATATCTTAACTATGTTTGCAGGTCAGCAGCCACTCTAGATCTCTTTTGGCTACTAAATCCAATGCCTATTATGCCTTATTGATACACATCAGGAAAGTAAATACAAAAAGCTTTGGCTGGAGTTGATATATAGACCTGACTTACCTGGTTTTCCTAAGGCTAGCATTTTAGGCATTGGGTTGGGGAGGATATGGAGACAAACAAGCATGCTCTCCCTGGACATAGTCAGCTATAGTGCTCTTTCAATGACCTTTGGTGAATGGCAGTACCAAACATCATCTGGAGCCCATGTGTGGTGTTCTTTGAAGTAAAGACTGGATTCACATCCTCCAATTTTTATACAATGGAAGCCAGTTATTCCTGCTACTGAAGTCAAAACATACATGTAATGGGCTTTGTCCTGTACCATAGGCTCACATTTAGCAAGTGTCCCATATGGCCAATGAATTTCTAGGAGACACAAAACCTGATCTCACCAAATAAGGAGCATGCAGATTTCTCTGATGCTGTACCTTCCTGCAAGCACAGTGACTGTCCAAGTAGACATCAGAATGAGGAAATTCTATTACAGTGTTTACAATATTCACAAATCCTTCCCAGACTATATCCAGTTTACCTTTGAGAAGAGATTAATCATTGCACCCCTACCTATATTACAGCCACTAAGGAGCTATGTGCCCCTGTCCCCTGTCATCTTTGTTTAGACATGGTAGTTAAGTTTCTTGTAGGCATCATACTAAAGAGCTGTATCTCAGACTTCTCTCAAAAGCTCTCTAGAAATGTGAGTCCAAATACATACTTTCCTCTCAGTTTGGAACCTGAGCTGCATTCCAGGACAAGAAAACACCCACCCCATATTCAATTACATCTAACCAGTTACACAAGCCCTTTTCAAGTTTTAACCCACATTCTTTAAAAGTGGTGCTAAATCAACTCTCAAAATAGGTTAACACTCTTGCATTAACACATTTGGTGATGATATTTTTTTGGCAGGTGTTTGTCAATTTTAAGGAGTTATAAAAGGTGAATGGATTTAAGCACAAAAATCATTTTAAATATCAAGATTAAATACACATAATTTCTATTTCAAAATGTGCACCAAATATGATTGATTACATAACACATCATTTATTTCTCTCTCCCAAACTGCCTTGGCTCCAATTTCAAGTGAAAATGAGAGAGAACACATACCGCATTCCAAATGGAAACAGAGTGATAAGATTTTGAATTCCTCCAAACTCTATAAAAGATGGACCTTGTAAGTGTTCTATCATTGTTACCACCAAGTACTCCATCTTTTAACACAGTTACAGTTCTCACAAAAAGCCTAGAATCATTCATCTTGACCTCAGGTTGAATGAGGAATTTAGCTTGGTCTGCCATGAGCACTGTGGATTTTTTATTTCAACAGATATCAGTGTTAATTCAAGGCTCATGACAAATGACACAAACCATCATCTATGCAGTCTTTTTTTCCCTTAGTATCTCTCTTTTTAAAAAAATTGGATACTTTCTATTTACATTTCAAATGTTTTCTCCTTTACAGGTATCCCTTTCAGATACTCCCTATCCCATCTCCCCTTCACCTGCCTCTATAAGTGGGTGCTGCCCGACCCACTTACCCACTCTCATTTTCTTGCCCTGGCATTTTCCTACATTGGGGCATCAAACATCTTCAGGCCCAAGAGCCTCTCCTCCTGCTGATGTCCAACAAGGTTATCCTCTGTCACATATGCAGGTCACCACCATGGGCCCCTCTATGTGTACTCTTTGGTTTGTGGTCCAGTACCCAGGAGCTCCTGGGGATCTGGCCTGTTGACACTGTTGCTCCCTCCATGGGGCTGCAAAACCCCTCAGCTCCTTCAGTGCCTTTTCCAACTCCTCCAGCAGTGAAACCCCCCATCCCCTGCATTCAGTCCAATGGTTGGCTTCAAGTATCTCCCTCTGTATTTGTCAGGTTCTGGCAGAGCCTCTCAGGAAACAGCTATATCAGACTTCCATCAGCAAGTACTTCCTGGCATCCACAATAATATCCAGGTTTGGTGGGTGTATATGGATGGATCACCGTGTGGGGTACACTCTGGATGGCTTTTCCTTCAGTCTCTGCTCCACACTTTGTCTCTATATTTCCTCCTGTGAGTATTTTGTTCACCCTTCTAAGAAGCACATCCACATTTTGGTCTTCCTTCTTCCTTGGCTTCATATGATCTGTGAATTGAATCTTGGGTGTTCCGAACTTTTGGGCTAATATGCACTTCTCGGTGAGTATGTACCATGTGTGTTCTTTTGTGACTGAATTATCTCTCTCAGGATGATATTTTCAAGCTCCATACATTTGTCTGCAAATTTCATGAAATCATTGTAATAGCTGAGTAGTATTCCATTGTGTAAATATACCACATTTTCTGTATCCATCAGAGGTCTACATAAAACCAGGTACATTGAATCTAATAGAAGAAAAAGTAGGGAAAAGTCTTGAACACATGGGCACGGGGAAAAACTTCCTGGACAGAATACCAATGGCTCATGCTCTAAGAACAAGAATCAACAAATGGGAACTCATAAAATTGCAAAACTTCTGTAAGGCAAAGGACACTGTCAATAGGATAAAACAGCAAGCAACAGATTGGGAAAAGATCTTTCCAACCCTACATTTGATACAGGGCTAATATCCAATATATACAAAGAACTCCAGAGAACCAAATAACCCTATTAAAAAATGGGGAACAAAGCTAAACAGAATTCTCAGCCAAGGAAACTTGAATGACTGAGAAACACCTAAAGAAATGTACAACATCATTAGTATCAGGGAAATGCAAATCAAAACAACTCTGAGATTCCACCTCATACCAGTCAGATTGGCTAAGATCAAAAACTAAGGTGACAGCAGATGCTGGTGAGGATGTTGAGAAAGAGGAACACTCCTTCATTGCTGGTAGGATTGCAAGCTGGTACAACCACTCTGGAAATCAGTCCAACAGTTCCTCAGAAAATTGGATATAGTATTACCTGAGGACACAGCTATACCATTCCTGGGCATATACTGAAAAATGCTCCAACATGTAATAAGGACACATGCTCCACTATGTTCATAGCAGACTTATATGTAATAGCCAGAAGCTGGAAACAACCCAGATGTCCCTCAACAGAGGAATGGATACAGAAAATATGGTACATCTACACCACGGAGTGCTACTCAGTCTTTTTATTGCCAGGTCCTCCAGCACTTTCTCATTCACTTTAGCTCGATCTACAGAGCTCTGGTTTTACAAATAATATTACTATTAAGAAACTGCAAATTTTGAGAACATAGATTAGCAATATTCTGAGTAATAACTGAACATATTCATTGAAAATAATTTCAAACCACTTAGTGTAATTCAAGTATCGGCATTTAAATAAATTGAAAATGCAGTCCGTGTAGATTCATTTCTCTCATAACAATCCATACAGACTTAGTCACTTAGATGTATATGTAAACAAATGATGTTTCGGTGCAAACATGCTCAGCTTTTAGCACATATATGATTTATTAGCATTGAGGAAATGATATCAGTTAACATTTTTTGACCACTGCATATATGGTAATGGTGTGGTGATAGCTAACTATACAGTTGTATTGTGTATAGTTCTGGGTACTAACAAGTTTAATGCTGAGTTAATGACATTAATGCTATTTCTTTTTCTACTTTCTAATATCCATCTTTTATCAAAATAAAAATAGCAATTACTTAAGTAAATACTATAATATTCAAGCAAATAGAAATAATTTAGGAAGAACAAAATTCCAGTCAATTCTGGACAAGAAGAGTCAAATCACAGGGCATTTTCCATAAAGAATAAACTTGTGGTGTTTTCCATTAATACATGAAGTGCGCACGTGTGCAGATGCATGTATGCATATGTGTGTGTGTTTGTGTGTATGTGTGTGTTGCTAGAAAGCAAACCCAACTTTACACAATAGGTAGATAGACAGACATCCAATCAGGAGCTCCAGATCCAGCTCTGTATTCACTTTTTAATTTTTTAAATAAATTTCTAAATATTGGGAACATAATAAGGCAATATTTTAATATCATGCTCTACTTTGTACATAGCTGTAAACACTGGATTTATGCTCTGTGTGTTCTTAAATCATAAACATCTACTTTCACATATAAAATGCAAGTTTAATCTAGTGGAATTATTTGTATAAGAATAGTAGTGGGCCCTTATTCTAAACATAAAATATGATTAATACTAAATTTCATCCATAATCACAGGTATTAGCCTGCTTTGCTTTTCTTTGATCACAACTATTACTTGAAAACATGGAATGAATTCATAATTAGTGTGAATGAACAATGTATAGGTAATTCTGAATAATTGCCAATAGCAGTCACTGGGTAGATGCTGAAAAAAGTATATAATTTCAGGTAATTATACTATTTTATATGTGCTACATGTATTTATTATAATAATATTTTGAGACAAAGATTATTTATTCCTTCCTATTCACTTTGAACCAATGTTTCCTAACATTCTGACTATGGGGTCCCCTTAATGACTCAGTTTGTAAGGCTGCAGGCTGCCAGGCCTGATGACCTGACGTTTAATCTCAAAATCCACATGCTACAAGGAAATAACGAATTCCCATAAATTATCCTCTGTCTTCCATGTAAGTACCATGGCAAGGAAAACCCCATACCTAAATGAATAATATAAACAAACCAATACATAAATAAACATAAAATAAAAGTTAAAGCTGAAAAAATAAAGGCTGAACAGGATTTTTAATTATACAGTAGATAATTTACTACTTTTTAGATTTTAAAAAACATAGTCAAATACAGAAGATTGTTGAATTCATATATTATTATATATATAGTTTTAAATATTTGCTAAGTCAAAGATAGATGTAGCTTTTGATAAGTCCCATAGGGGCCGGTGAGAAGCAAGGTCTTCAGTACATGCCTGACAGCACGGATTAAATTCCAAGAACTCACCATGGAAAAGAGAACCAGTTCCTAGAAGTGGACCTTTGATCTCCACACATATACTGTGAAACACACACACACACACATCTACACACAGACATGTGCAAACATATGAACACACATGTATGCACACAGGTGAGTGTGAACACACACATTGCATGCATGCTATATTTCTATGACTTAAATATGTTTGCCACACCTGTATCCTAAATTTAGTAAAACATTGGAAATTAGAATGAAAAATAGCACTAAACAACCTCCTTCCAATATTTAAAATGAAAATGTTCAGAGCATATAAGAAATGATTATCCTCGATAACTACATTCCAATTATCTAAATTATAAAATTATAATTTATAAATTAGCCAATAATAAAATGTAATGTCTATGATTTCTCCTGTAATCACAAAGTAAATATGATGAGTAAACATCATATTGGAAACTGTGGAGCCTTTTATAAAAATTAGCAAGCTCTCACTAAGTTTGCTACTGTGCACCAAATTCATGAGGAAGTGTTAGTACAGTAAGGATTAAGGTATCTTTTGATAAAAAAAGAAAAGAAAAAAACTGAAAGTGAAAGGATATAGGATAGACATTCCAAAGGATGTTGCTAGGATCAAAATACATTGTAAATATATGAAAATTTCAAGGAATGCATGAAAATATACTCCATTAAGAAAATATAACAAATGAATTTGTGAATTGCTCTTTCCATGTCTTTGAAGAATTGTGTTGGGATTTTGATGTGAATTGCATTGAATCTATAGATTGCCTTTGGTAGGATGGAAATTTTTATGTTAATTCTGCCAGTCCATGAGCATAAGAGATCTCTCCATTTTCTGAGATCATCTTCAAGTTCTTTCCTGAGAGACTTGAAGTTATTGTCATATAAGTCTTTCATTTGTTTGGTTAGAATTACCCCAAGATATTTTATCTTATTTGTGGCTATCGTAAAGGGAATTGTTTCCCTAATTTCTTTGTCAGCATGTTTATCATTTGTATAAAGGAAGGATAATGATATATTTGAGTTAATTTTATACCGGCCACTTTGCTGAAGTTGTTTATGAGCTGGAGAAGTTCTCTGGTAGAATTTTTGGGGATGCTTATGTACACTATCATATCTTCTGCAAATAGTGATACCTTTATTTCTTCTTTGCCAAATTGTATTCGCTTGATCTCTTTTTGTTGTCTTATTGTTCTAGCTAGCACTTTGAGTACTATACTGAATAAATATGGGGAGAGTGGAATCCTTGTCTTTTCTCTGATTTCAGTGGGATTGCTTCAAGTATGTCAATTTGATATTGGCTATTGGTGGTTTGCAGTAAATTGCTTTTATTGTGTTTAGGTATAGGCCTTGAATTCATGATCTCTCCAATACTTTTAACATGAAGGGATGTTGTATTTTGCCCAATGCTTTTTCTGCGTCTAAGGAGATGAGATGTGAGTTTTTCTTTGAGTTTGTTTATACATTAATGGATTTTCATATATTAAACCAATCCTGCAACCCTGGGATGAAGTCTACTTGATTGTGGTGAATGATAGTTTTAATGTGTTCTTAGATTTGGTTTGCAAGAATTTTATTGAGTATTATTGCATTGACATTCATAAGTGAGACTGGTCTGAATTCTCTTTTTTGGTTGGGTCCTTGTGTGGTTTAGGTATCAGAGTAATTATAGCTTCATCTGGAAAGGAAAAGCCTAGAATAACAAAAACCATTAACACTAAAAAATGGCTGGGGGACTCACCATCCTTGACATCATGCTTTACAAAGGAGCAATAGTGATATAAACTGCATTTTATTGGTACAGAGCTAGGCACATTGATCAATGAAGTAGAATTGAAGACCCAGAAATAAAACCACACACTTACAGACACTGATCTTTGATAAAGAAGCCAAAAATATACAATGGAAAAAAATGAAAGCATCTTCAATAAATGGTGCTGGTCTAACTGGCTGTCTGTACATAGAAAAATGAAAATAGACCCATATTTGTCACCTTGCACAAAACTCAAGTCCAAGTGGATCAAGGACCTCAGCATAAAACCAGATACACTGAATCTAATGGAAAAGAAAGTGAGAAAGAGCCTTGAACTCATTAGCACAGGGGAAAATTTCCTAAACAGAACTCCAATGGCTCATGCTCTAAGATCAAGAATTGATAAAATGGGACCTCATGAAACTGAAAGCCTTTGAAACTGAAGGCAAAGGACATAGTCAATAAGACAAATCGGCAACCTACAGATTGGGAAAAAATATCTTCACTAACCCCACATCTGATACAGGGCTAATATCCAAAAATATAAAGAACCCAAGAAGTAAATCACCAAAAAAAAAAAAAAAACAAAAAAACAGCTCAATAAAAAAAATAGGGTATAGAACTAAACCGAGCTTTTACAACTGAGGGATTTTGAATGGTTGAGAAGCACCGAAAGAAATGTTTAATGTCCTTAGTGATCAGAGAAATGCAAATCAAAATGACCCTGAGATTTCACCTTACACCCATTAGAATGGCAAAGATCAAAACCTCAGGTGACAACACGTGTTGGAGAGGATGTAGAGAAAGAGGAACACTCCTCCATTGCTAGCGGGATTGCAAACTGGTACAACCACTCTGGAAATCAATCTGGAGGTTCCTCTGAAAATTGGAAATAGGTTTACCTGAAGAACCTGCTATACCACTCTTGGGAATATATCCAAAAGATGCCCCACCATACCATAGGGGCATGTGTTCCACTATGTTCATAGCGGCCTTGTTTATGATAGCCAGAAGGTGGAAACAACCGAGATGTCCCACAACAGAAGAATGGATACAAAAATGTGTCTCATTTACATAATGGAATACTACTCAGCTATTAAATAAGAGGACATCCTGAGTTTTGTAGACAAATGTCTGGAACTAGAAAATATGATCCTGAATGAGGTAACTCAGACTTAAATAACATTCATGGTATGCACTCACTAATAAGTGGATATTAGCTAAAAAA